>NW_015505743.1:627463-627715 GCF_001515645.1 Sinocyclocheilus grahami | reverse complement strand
CGCGGAGTGGCCCCCCCCCCTGAACTTCGTCAGGTTCTATGCCCTAGACATGCGAGCCACTCCTGGCTCTTCTGTTCTCTCGCCCTAGCTGTGCAGTCTTCCACACTAGGCAGAGACTTAGAAGTCTGGCGGCATGGGCATTCGCGTTCCCCCAGCGTTTCCGACACAGCTCGAGTTCCTGAAGAGGAACGTCTCGGGTTACGTTGTAACCCTAGTTCCTCAAGGGAACGAGACGCTGCGTCTCGGTGCCAT
>NW_015505743.1:598480-627162 GCF_001515645.1 Sinocyclocheilus grahami | reverse complement strand
TGTAACCCTAGTTCCTCAAGGGAACGAGACGCTGCGTCTCGGTGCCATACTTCCGGCGTCCCTGCCAGTGCTTGCTTCATTCCTAGAAGCTGATGCTGGTCTTTTATAGCTTCCTGGTCATTACGTCACCCGCCAGTGACGTCTCACCCATCTATTGGTCTGATTACACACAAGGTTCAGAGCCCGTCATGCTGAAGGGCGTTCCCCTAGCATTTCCGACGCAGCATCTCGTTCCCTCAAGGAACTAGGGTTACAACGTAACCCGAGACGTTTTTTTTAGATGCTAGTGAACAACATAACAGAAAAAGTGAGTTAACTATAGCACTGGCAGAGACTTAGAAGTCTGGCGGCATGGGCATTCGCGTTCCCCCAGCGTTTCCGACACAGCTCGAGTTCCTGAAGAGGAACGTCTCGGGTTACGTTGTAACCCTAGTTCCTCAAGGGAACGAGACGCTGCGTCTCGGTGCCATACTTCCGGCGTCCCTGCCAGTGCTTGCTTCATTCCTAGAAGCTGATGCTGGTCTTTTATAGCTTCCTGGTCATTACGTCACCCGCCAGTGACGTCTCACCCATCTATTGGTCTGATTACACACAAGGTTCAGAGCCCGTCATGCTGAAGGGCGTTCCCCTAGCATTTCCGACGCAGCATCTCGTTCCCTTAAGGAACTAGGGTTACAACGTAACCCGAGACGTTTTTTTTAGATGCTAGTGAACAACATAACAGAAAAAGTGAGTCAACTATAGCACTTTTCTAAAGAAAACTGACTTAAAATTGCTGCCTCACTCTCATCTTTTGATGTTTGCTGTTCGTACGCCCTGATTCTCAGAGAAGACAGTGGCTAAATTATTTACTGCTCACTGCACTTTCCATAGTCGGTCAATATCCAGACAGAAAGAAAGCGAGAAAGAAAGGACACACTGACAGTTGTCTGAATGCACCACACCAGGACAGACACAGAGACAGGACAAACACACTCACACATTCAGTCTCTTGGGTTTCAAGTCGTGATGCTGAAATGTTTTGACAGCAGGTTGCTGTTTAATTACAGAGCTGTACTCTCAATACCTGTCTACAGTCAGGCTGTGTGTATTTTTGTGTTTTCCATCTATATAGTTTATAGTTTGTTAAGGGCTCAGGCTGTCAGTAATTAGAATGTGTGTTGATTACAACATGGGTCAGGTTTGGTGGTCTTTGTGGGAACCAAATTTCCCCACAGTGATAGTCTGAAATCATCTACATTGACAAAATTGTGTTTACTTTCCTTATACACATTACTCGTCTTAAATCACCATTATACATTATTTGAAATATAAACATTTATCAAAATCAAAATAACTTGCTCAACATCTAAGACCAGTTTCCTTTTTGGCTAAAATCACAAAACCATATATTTTTCAACTGCTCCCTTCCAATAACCATAATATAGAGACTTAACAAGACAAAATAAAGTCCTGTCCTAGGACTCATTAGTTCTCTCCCACCTTCAATACCACGACTGAGGTGCCCTTGAGCAAGGCACCGAACCCCCAACTGCTCCCCGGGCGCCGCAACAAAAATGTCTGCCCACTGCTCCGGGTGTGTGTTCACGGTGTGTGTGTGTGTTTACTGCTGTGTGTGTGCACACTTTGGATGGGTTAAATGCAGATCACTAATTCCAAGTATGGGTTGCTAATGCCATTTTGGTTGACTTTAATAAATAGATTAAATTATGGCTTAATTTAAATTTTTAAAAACGTTTCCGTAGGGCTACTGTAGCTGTTATAAAAAAATTAATAAAAAAAAACAATTTGCAATAATAATTAGCTTAATATGAAAACAAAAACATAAATGAAAGTCCCTACCATGATATACATGTCAGTTTTTTCTTTGGCACTCACATTGTCATACTAGAACACTGCAGATGAGATCAACTGCTGAACTAATACAGTGTGAAGAGCTGTAGTCAATGATATAGGACTGATGGAACGCTAATGGCACTAGACATTTTTCATATTTTCATATTTCACAACTTAAAACACAAATCTGTCTGGGTCACATCCCATCCAGTCATCAGAATCAACAGTTCTTGTCCATTATAGGTGTAGAATAATTTCTAAAGCACTAGTGTCATCAAACAAACCTGCAGAAATAATGACCATTTCAAACAGCTTTCCTCAGGATTTTTGCAATACCAGAGGTAGACAATGTAAAAAATGTAATGCATAATATTGTATACACTACCATTGTTCACATTCATTATAACATTCAATGAGTACGTTTACATGGACAACAATAATCCGATTTTAATCTGATTAAGACAATACTCTGATTAAGAATCTACCATGTAAACAGAGATTTTTGATTACCTTAATCCAGCTAAAGTCATATTCGAAGTAAACAGAAATCGAATTAAGACATGTGGAGTATTCCTATTTTAGTCGCATTACTGAAGTGAAGTATAGACATGTAAACACCTTAATCACATTATTACCGTTGTGTTGGACTTTTCGACGCATTTTGCAACAGGACACACACGGCACTGCTCAACCGTTTGACAGCAAATAAAAGAGCATCAACACCGCCATCGTCTGTATGCACGTACAAATAACCAACTGCATTTGAAGCTTTCATAAAATTAATGAAACACCCAAAACTGTACATGGCATCATCACGAAGATGAACTATATGTTTATACTTGAAACTCCGGAGGGGACATCGGATGGCGTCACGTGGGACGTAATGACGTGTGCCATTAATCGAACTATGTACTATAACATGTAAAACGGGAACATGAAAGGAATATTCTAAAAACAACTCATGTAAACACCATAATCATAATATTGTCTTATTTAGAATAAGGTAAATAATTTGATTACTGATTTCCATGTAAACGTAGTCATTGTTAGTTCAATGCTAATGCAATTAAGTAATGTTAATGAATGGGACTTTACTGTAAAGTGTTATTTATGATTGTACAGTATGTATATTCACAAATAGCATCAGCGAACTGTGTTTGCATTTGACGTCTCAGGTCTGTGTTCTGCTGGGCTTCTGAAGGTCAGTTTTATGAGGGAGGAGATTTTTTTTGTTACACACGAGAGTGGCTCCTCACTGGGCTCTGATCCTACTGTGGCCTCTATGCCACAGGTGTGGCTGCTCTTTGTTGCATTATTAAAACCACATTCATGCTCCCTCTTTCTCTTTCTTTCTTCCTGTCTCTCTCTATCAGTCGGGATCACAGACAGGGACATCAATGAACAGAGGGCAGAGAGGGGAAAAAGTGGAGGTGTTTGTGTGTTCAAGAGACTCCTTGTCCAATTGATTAGCTTTCAGTCACACACACAAGCCTGGAAGAGGAATTGGAACAGAAAAAATAACATTGTGAATGATCTTTAAAAGGGTGAACAGAGACAGATTTTCTCTCCCTTCATCACAGACTCGCAGGGTCTCATACATGAAACATGTGGTTATTGGTGATTAGTGTGAGAAACCAGGGTTTAACTGGTTCCCATTGTCATTTCACAGTCAAACATCATGAAGATGTCCACTATTTTGGATCACTTTACTTTGAAGTTGGCCATCTCCACTATTATTAGATAACATGCATTTTTATTATTATATACATTTATTGGGGGGTGGTTGGATTGCCATAAGTATGGAAGCCCATTTCCTCCACTGAATAAAAAAAAAAAATTTTTAAATGTACTTGCAACTTTTTATCTCACAGTTCTGACTTTCTCGCAATTGCAAGTTCTTTTTCAATTCTGACTTTTTTTTCAGAATTGCATGATATAGAAACAATTGTGAGATAAAAACTCAGCTTTTTTTCTCGCAAATGCAATTGCGAATTATAAAGTCAAATTCTGAGGGGGGGAAAGACTGCTTTGTTTTCAGAATTGCGAGTTTATATCGTACAACAACAAATTCATAACTCACAACTGCGAGTTTAAATCGTGCAATTCTAAAAAACTCAGAACTGCCCATTTATACCTTGCAATTCTGACTTTATAATTAACAATTGCGAGTTTATACCTCACAATTCTGAGGGGAAAAAAAGTCTGAATTGCAATATGTAAACTAGGAATTAACTTTTTTTTTTTTTTTAATCAGTGGTGGAAACAGGCTTCCACGCATAAGTACTTTGGCAAAATTTAAAAATAAATAAATCACCATCATCATAATTCGGTAATGGTAAATATTTTAGGAAATTGGGCCACTTGACCCAGGAGTTATCTATCTACACTATTATTAGATAAAGTCTTTTTTTTAAGATTAGAAAATAAGAAAAAAGAAAGAAAGAGCATAGATGCTGTTGACCGCACAGTTAAATATGTAAAACGGTCAATAGCAGCCTTTCACTTCTGACTGAAAAGTGCATTTTTGAGGCATTACTGACATTAAAATGCAGGCACCAGTAAATTGGCTGCATGGACATTCTCAAGTCGAGTTTGTTTTAAATCAATCCTAAAATGTACGTCGGAAATGGTGTATACACCCTTCGCAGCCCTTTTTTATGTGTTCTCAATGTTACAGTATTCATGAAGCCCCATGATTCATCTAGATCAACACCTTCCGCTTAATGTAGTCAATATAGAATTAGAAAGACAAAAAACACACACGTACAGAGACAAATCTTCCCGAGCGAAGGAAACCCAGGGAGTAGGCTGACTAGAGGTGAGCTGAAAGAGAGGGAGACAGACAGACTTGGATAAGAACGAGGAGAAAGACAGACACAGATAAAGGACATCAGGTGCCAGCTTGCGAACGCTGGAATGTTTTCCGTTCTGATCGATGAGAATCCATTAACGGGGCATCTGCTGTACCTTTGACTACTTTAAACACACACGTGTATGCCTTTGGACACAGACACATCAAAGTAAGAATGAGTGAATGATACAGGCCATCATATGGATGATGGTTGGCGTAATGAGACGAATGAGCAGGTTTCAGCTGAGGCCCCTGCTGTTTAAGTCACCATGGAGACACGTATTGATTGGCCCCGGTGTTTGAGACCCTGGGTATCGGAGTCATGGTAATGATTCCAGATGTCAAGAGAAATTGTCTTTAAGGAAAACGGGAGACGGAGAGCGTTCCTCTGCCCCCGTTTCTTTCACGGTTAATGTCTCAAGCAGAGGTAGAAGATCAAAGAGAGAGACAAATGTTTCTAATATACTGCCGCTTCTGAGAGCATAACACAGCAGTCTTCCTTCAGTCTTATTCTGTCACCTTGGCAACTAATTGCATTGTTAAAAATTAGCATATTCAAATTCACCAAATGTATCATGCCACATTGAGAGGCTGCAACACTATGTAAGTGGGATATGTATCTTGCAGTACACCACCAAAAGGCACCTCTCCTCTACAAACTCCCTTTATGGAGCACATAAAAGGCCATTCCTCAAACATCCTGGTTTGAGGTTTGAAGTTAAAGGTGCTCCAAGTACGTTTTTCCTCATTAAGACAGTCTGATGCAAAAATAAATGAATAGTACTCTTTTGAAACTTTCAAATTATGCAAACTTGCCCACAATAAAACTTTCAAGACAGATCTACCATGAGCTCCAAGGTTTAGCGATAGTAAAGTAGATTCAAGCAGGGATATTATCATTAACTAAAAGTATGTAAACAGTTGTTAATTAAAAATGAAAGCAGAAATAAAATAAACATTAGATGAAAAATGTAAACAAAAATTAGAAATGTTGCCTTGGCAGCTAACTGAAATAAGTGGAAGCACTAAAATTATTAATTGGAAATAGAATTAAAAACTGAAGAAAAGCTCAAATTTAAATAAAAAATAAATCTAAATAGTAATATTTTTTAAGCAAATGACAATAGCACAGAACATAAAAAAAATACACTAGCATTAAAATGAGAAATAAAAATAATAAAAGCAAATTCTATATGAATAGTAATAAAAATTATAAAAGCTATTTCCGAATAATAATTAAAATTATAAGTCTAGCAGCTACTGTCCTTCCCATAAATTATTGTGATTCATGTCAGTTTCTCTACTCTTCTCTAAACAACATATTTACTTACTTACATTTTGCAATAAGCTTCAGATATATTGTATTTTATACTATGACTTGGGGTCAACACTTTTGTATCATTGGTTGTGTACCATTTGATTCAATTACATCTTTCACAATGCTCCATAGAATACATAGTTCACTGCCTCAAAAAAGACTAAGTGCACCGAACTGTACCTTTCTCAGATTTTTTAATACTTTTTTGCTTCAAATCAAAGTTTGCAATGTTGTGATTCATCCCAGAGTTGGTTGGTTTGGTTCACATCTGTTGAAACCCCCTGTGGAGAAAATGAATGGAAAATACTTCCTGAACCAAGCATTGGTAACCTATGTTCTGTCTCAGCCTTGCAAACAGTATTTTCTTCAGGAAATACACATCTAGTTTATTCATGTTCTCAGGTCGTTTTTTGGCACAGGAACAGGACAACTGTGGTGCTAAAACCTTCCGCCATGACATCATCAGCCACGGATACGTTTAATTCTGCGGGCCTGTACGATTTTGGATCGTGTTATTGAGACCCGGTGTTAGTTCCATTGAGCCTGCCAGTTTTTCAAATATGCATGAAGGTGCACAATGTCGTAAAATGGCCAACCCTGCTGTGAATAAGTGCAATCTGACTGACCGCTGATAAGACTCTGGCAGATGACAGGTGGCTGTCATCACCAATTACATGCCAGTTTAAGAGCGCTGAAATCTGCTGCGAAACAAAGAGAAGCATCAGGTGTGCGCCAGTGCGCTAACTGCATATCTGTAGCAGTAACTGAAGCTGCTTTGATTAGGATCAATGACTGTCTGTGGTTTCATTAAAAGCCAATCAGTAAATTCGATCACTGGCTTAGAGCCGGGTGATGCTGCGCTCCTGCCTGGGTCAAAGATCAATTAGTGCTGCACATCGCTCTGGTGATTCCTGCGTTAACCCACATCTCCATTCTGACTGACCCGAAAATGCGTGTCCTCGGATATTAGCTTCCTTTCCAGTGTTTGCTGGACCTTGTATCATTTTACTGAGACCTGTGTGTGTAACCGATCCCTTGCCAAAAAGAAACGGCATGGGTTCAGAGGGCAGCATTATTTAGCTGAGTGAAAGAAGACGAATGAATTAGTCATGATACTGCAGATCGGGACTGTGACGCAACTGCATTTGATAAGACACAGGTGCTGCCGTCAGGAGAGGGTGTGGTAGCCTTGATTAGATTGACCATTTGGAGATGAGTATTGATGATATGGGTGAGGTTCTCACCTCAGAACTGGAACGGGATAGAAGATGACAAAAAAAACGACGAAGAGAATGTCCATTTTCAGGCATGCATACAGTAAAAGAAGAGACAATTGCCACAAATTGCTAGTAAATTTCACAAGAAGCAGCAAGCAATGCAATTAAATGTGAAATTGGAAGAATAAAAACTGAAATAGCTAATACTGTCTTGTAAATGTTATCCAATAACCTTTATATACAACTTAGAGAAATCTTTTACAGTTGTTTTTTTTATTAAAATAATATCAGACATCCTTATTTTTTCCTTGTTTCATGCATAACCAAATTTACAGAGATTTGCTTAAGATCAGAGTCAAATTAGATGAGAACAAAACTTTAAAGATGGAGCTGGATAATAACAATTGTCAATAGAGCTGCTTTATAGCCAAACTGAATTTTTGTTTTAGAATTAACAAGCTCTGCATCATCGACACTTAATGAACTGAATCATCATTGAACTGACTTGAGGCTATTGCCTTCTCTAGGTCTACATATTGTGGAATTAAGCTTAGGTCATTCTGTGTCAAATCAACCAAATTTTAGAAACTTTCCCCGCTCAAATTTTTGATTTTGTTAATATTTTTCTGAAGAAATATAAACATGTTTAGTGAGGAAAGCCAAAATATTAAATGTCATGGATGTGTATTTACTGAGTAATCCACTATTTTGAGGAGGGGAGTCAAAATGATCACCTGAAAAATCTTCACCTGAGATTCAGAGCCAAATTACACGGGGGGTAAAAATTACTTCAGAAAGATTTAACAATTTACTCCTGGAGCCATATTTCGATCCCAATATCTCTGGAACTGAACCATATAGGGCCTTAAAAATGAAGATGTCAAAAGGAAAGTTTGTTAAGACCCAATATCTAAAAGGACATTATCCTTATGCTTAATACTTCCTGAGTTATAGGCATGCAAACTTTGGAGGAAAAAAACTTGAAAAGTCCCCCTAAAAAATAGTGGACCACTCAGTAAATATTAATCCACAACATTTTATATTTTGGCTTTCCTCACTATACATGTTTATCTTTCTTAAGATCAAAAATTTCACAAAATCCAAAATTTGAGCTGGGGACCTCTGGTTGAGTTGACACTGAATTACCTGCTTGCTTTTTAAAAAAACTATTATTGAACTAAACTTAATCAACACTGAACTAACTTGAGCTGAAAATGTCAATATTATCTTCTGTAGAGCTGCTTTATAGTTGAACTGAGTTTGCTTCATAACTAATAAACTTTGTTTTACTAAATTGAGCTAAATAATGACTCTACTGTCTTTTTAGAGCTGCTTTACAGCTGAAATTGTATTTATTTCAACATAAATACTGCTATTTTCTTGTTTATTATGTGAACTGAAGCTTCTAAAACAATCCATATTGTATAAAGCACTATATAAATAAATGTGATTTGACTTAAAATTAGGGGGGAAACAAATAATAAAATCAATATAATATAATATGAAAAATAAATAAATCTGTATTTTTACTGGGAAATAAGGCAAAAATACTGATAAAGAGGATACAGGGTTGAGTAACAAATCAAAGTTTCATGTGGAATGTGTATTCAGCTGTGTACACTCTTAAAAATAAAGGTGCTTCATGATGCCATAGAAGAACCTTTTTGTCTAAATGGTTCCATAAAGAACCTTTAACATCTGAAGAACCTTTCTGTTTCACAAAAGGTTCTTTGTGGTGAACAAAATGTTCTTCAGATTACAAAAAGGTAAGAAAGAGATGGTTCTTTAAAGAACCTTTGACTGAAGGGTTCTTTGTGGAACCAATAATGGTTCTTCTATGGCATCACTGTGAAGAACCTTTTGAAGCACCTTTATTTTTAAGAGTGTACAGGTGTTTTTTTCTCATCCTGTATTGCAGATATTTTCCATTTTCCAGGATGTCACATCTGGAGTAGATTGAGAGTGTTTATGTGTGTATTTGTGTAATGGGGTGATTAAAAACTGGGGTGGTAGGTCTCCTCGACTGAGGACAGAGAAGGAAGAAAAATCACGTCTGGAGCACGGTGGTGGAGGAGGAGTGGCCTAGTTTCTTCAGCAACCTACTTACAAACTTCAAAACTTAAGCGGGCGGTGGAATTCAGATGAGCTGATGAATCCTTTAGGAATGTTTGTGGCTGAATCTATGCCAAAAGTTAGAGTGTGTGTATATGTGTGCACGTCTGAAATGAAGCCAATCGCCCCAGAAACTGACACTTTACTGGATCTGAGCAGGTGGCAAGTGTAAATTTCTGGTGTGTGAGCTACCTTAGGGTTTAGATCCCTTTAGCCAGAGTATCAACATGATGAGTCTGTCAGGCCTGAGCCCAAACTTTCAGTTAATACCGAGCACTGAATGAATTCAGTATTTGTGCAGGGATTTTTTTTAACTTTCTGATGCCAAGGATCCTCAAACATGGTCCCCTTGTAAGGGGCCCCTTCCTAAAACATAAAAGCAGGTACTTATTTTTTCACACAGAATAAAACTTTATATATGAAAGTATTAAGCATAATATTATAAAGACAACATATTGATGTTAAATAACTGGCTTTGAAGATAAGGATTTTTAATTCATTAAATACACAATTTATATCTATAATAAAATACATATATATAATTCCAAGGCAGTTTTGAATGTTGCCTTTAAAAAAAACAGAGCATTATTTTTCACAAAATTGTTTGTAGACTTATTTCTCTATTAATAATAATTATACTTCAAAATATATATATGTCTGACAGACTTTCAATTGCCTACAAGCGGCCAGATAATGTGCCTGAAGTGAATACAAACAAGCGGAACACAAAAGTCCAATACGTGTCAAAATATTGGATCTGTGCAACGAGCCTTGTGGTGTAAATGCAGCTTAATGACCTGCTACTGCCCGTTATGTTGTTTACATTAATCAAGAAGAATACTGATGAGAGAAAGAGAAAACCACTCACGTATGAGTCCAGAACACAACATTTAGGCCTAAAGACAATGAAAGCAGCCTCTGTTTTTGGTATCAACTACTGAAATATTGGTATCGTGACAACAACCCTACTACAGACTCTTGCTCAAAAGCTCAATAATGCATGTGAAGCCCCGCAGCTGGTCCAATTCCTCACAAAAGCGGAGGTTGTTTACGTAGAGGCGATTGGTATGAATTCAGTTTATTCAGTGGAATCCTTCTGTGCTCATACAGCAGATTTGCTGGTGAATGAACTGAGCTAATCTGCCGTCGAATTGTTGTTTCAGACATCACTGGGGCTCGTGAATTTCGGAGGGAATCGTGGCTCCAAGCGGGTCACACCGACTCACCGTGGGAGGCGGATCTGAAAGCGTGAGGGGGTGGGAAGAGGGAAAGAAAGGATTGAGGAGGATGGGACAGAGCTTGAGATGTGAGTGGGATAAGCGTTTGGGTTTGGGAGTTTGCGTGTTGTGTAACACCGCACCGCTCGCTAACTGTGAGTCTGTGGCCCGCAACGCTAAAAGGCTATTGACACGCTCTCCATGCTAACGACATCCCTCTCTTCATTACCACGCCAGTGGAGTCGCAGCGGCAATAAAAGCAGTCGAATCAAGCAGTCGTCAAGCATAACAGAAACTGTATGTGACTGCGTGCGTTAAAGAGACGCTAACACCATGTGACGTTCAGTTTCTGTCCTTTATGACAGCTGCAACAGATCCCGGAGACTCGTGAGACTCTAAAACAGAGAGTTTGGCATCAGATTTGTTCCACAATCCTCTAGTTTCTCATTTGATATGTTAAATGCAGCTTCATGGACTGACTGTTTCAAGGGCAATGAACGAATCTATAGATATGAACAGCTTGTGTAAGTTCAAGTGTTCAGCATTATATGTTTTTGCACTCTCACTCACTCGTTTGTTCTAAATCGGTCCTTTTTGCTGCACTATCATTGGCTTCAGTTCAAAACCATGAATAATGTGGCTGCTGTAACTTTGTTATAAAGACACTCTCCTTCACCTGGGTGTTTAAATGCTGATTTCTGCATCTTAAACACTGTAATACACACAGGGAGACCAAGGAGGTCTATAATAGCTGGAGGGAGCTGTCCTTGGCTGTTACTCAGCTGGAAATATGGAGATAACTTTGCTAACTTTTATTTTTTTTTTAGAGTACAGGTGGGAGGTGCAGGTGTTTTTTTTTACCTGAGCCATAAATGCCATTTGATTATTCACCCTGGAAATGACAGTCCTAATGACACCAACAATATAAAGATCAATAAATACCAAATCCAATAGAGTTCAAAAGTTTGGGGTCTGTACTTTTTTTTTTAACTGGTAAAAAATGACATTTATAATATTACAAATAATTTCTATTTTTGTGGATAATGGCCGACACATCACATATATATTTAACCATAAAGCTGTATTTCTTCAAGAGTGTTGCACCTAGCCTAATTTCTATTTTTAAATAAATGCTATTCTTTCTATTCATCAAAGAATCCTGAGAAATAACACAGTTTTCACAAAAATATTAAGCATCAAATCAGCACATTAGAATGATTTCTGAAGAATCATTTGACGCTGAAGACTGGCATAATTTGTGCTAAAAAATTCATCTTCGCATCACTGGAATAAATGTTAATTACGTAAAATATATTGAAATGGAAAACAGTTCATTTTTAATGTTATTTCATAATATTACTATTTTACTGTATTTTTCATCAAATAAATGCAGCCTTGGTGAGCATTAGAGAGAAAAAGAGCTTGCCGACTGCAAGGTTTTTAACAGTAGTGTTTTTATATATGGCACAATGTCTACTACAAGATAATGTTTGCAATTTATATATTGCCTACAAAAAAATAATAATATTCCATCAGTGTACACCGTTACCTTTGTGCCCCCATAATGGTGTAGTTATGGCATCTACCAGCTGGAGTCTGGACCAAACCCTATTATTGTTTTTATGTATACAGACACAATAAGCTATAATGTGAGCTACTTCTCTGTGATCCAGAGTTGGGTTTGAATCAGTCCCCTGATGTCAAGAAGAGCAGAGCTCATTAGCTCTATAAATGAAAGAAAACTTCAGTGAACTCTCTGAACAAACATCTAGCTCAGTGTAGCATGTGAATACCTTTGCTCTGACAGTCAACACAACCAACACTCATTTGTTTCTCTCTTTTGTTTTCACTCTTCCATTAATATTCCACTTTCAGTCAGATCCAAAGCAGATAGGTGTAGAATAAATAGATAAGCAGATATGGTATAAACATCAGTAGGTGGATACACTTCAAGATCAGAGAGGAGTGTAGAGAAAGCAGGAAAAAAAAAAGATTACATGTGAGAGTTTTAAAGGGAGTTTTTCTATGTGTGTGAGCTAGTATTCTGCATACTGCATTTTGATTACAATCAATACATGGCTGAGGATCTTATCGTCTAATTTATCCATTTAAGATTCAGCTGAATGAATAAAGGTCAAAGCCTTGATTACAAACACCATTAAAACTCTTGCAATGGCCTAAATCAGAAACCTCAAATACTTGAAGCGTCTGTATTAAGTGAGACATGGAAGGAACGGCGTACACAAGCGCATCAGCCGCAAGAGCCTGCACGTCTATTTTTCACATCAAAGTGCATTTGCTTTGAGCATATGCACTCATTCACAATGGCTCGCAAAAGCATTGAAACCCTTAACCAATTTTCTCATTTAGCTGAATTACAAATGCCTCTTTGAAATGCAGTTCTCTGTGATATTATTTCTGAGCAATGAAATTCAAAATTAACTACTTTAATATGACATTTATTTATGTTAGAAAATATGCTACTGAAATAAAAACTGAATTTTGCTGTCTGTGTTAACGTACCCAATCCCAGCTTTTGAATATTTCATACAGACACCATTTCAAGCAATTACGGCTTTTGTCTTTTGGGGTAAACACACCGTTCAGGTGCGATTCTTCTCTCAAACAGTGATTCGCTCCAGGTTGTTCAGGTCCAAAATACACTTCCTGATAATTTGGAAAAGTACTAGGCACACAGGCACACACATTCGTCTTCTTAGATCAAAGCAGAATGAGAATACATGGGGCCATTTAGAAGTAAGCCGTAATCCTTAACTCAGTCCAGAGGGAGCTTTTGTTTGGCCTATAGTTTGTGTAGTCAGCGCTGCTGTTAAGCCCTCTATCCTGCTGGGTGTTTAGTGGTGTCTTTTTTGTGTGTATCATCTCTGTGTCCCATATTGTATTGTGTTCTTCCATATTGCATGTGTAAAGTGTAAATTAGTTTAGATTATATAACACACTGTGAGATCTCTCTCTCAGAAATATTCCAAAGTGGGCACAGTCCAGTCCTCTTAGAATGACACTCTAATCGACTCTTGAAATGAGTTTGGGAAAGTGTTAAATGAGCCTACAAAAATAAGACAAATAATGGCACAGATTTGTGAATAAGCCTTTTCTTTGTCCTAGTGTTGACAGAGTTATTTGAATCATTCCTCATTGGCCTACAGCAATTAACCTGTTCAACTGTCAGACTGGAGGGCTTTTATGTGAATGTGTACAGTAGCACCCTTATGTAAAGGGATATTCCAAGTTCAATTCGAGTTATATTCAATCAGCATCACTTGTGGCATAATGTTGATTAACACAAAAATTAATTTAGGCTTGTCCCTCCTTTTCTTTAAAAAAAGCAAAAAATCTGGGTTAACAGTAAGTCAATTACAGTGGAAATAAATGGGGCCAATATGTGAGGTTAAAATATTGTTTTAATAGTAAATCCACATAATGTAAACAATTATTATGTTGAGATTTTGTATAAATGTTTAATTTACAACTTGCTATGGCAGCATAACTTCTAAAATGTCTATAAAAATGCCAAGAATGTCTTTACAGCTCAAATAATATACAGAAGAATAATTTATATAAGAATCTTAATGTTAGATTTTACCAAATTGTAAGCTTCACATTTCTGTTTTTAAAATCCTCCAAAAATGCCCTCAATTCACTCCCATTTCATTGTCATTTGAGCTTAACTTGTATTGAACCCTGAATATCTCCTTCACTACTTTAACGACCCACAACAGCATTGCCCCCTAATGAGCTATTCTTATTATTTGAGACATTTAAATTCCAACTTTAGTGTCTCTTTACAAATTCTCGGCTGGCTGCATGTTTTTTGATTGTGTTTGTTTGAATTGTGCCTCACTTGCACCAAATTAATTTAATGAAGGAACAGGATTATCCATTGTTAATTAAATCCTCACTGGCAGTCACTGCATGGACTTGGATTAGCTGAAAAGAAAACTATTTTAATTCTGAGCATTTGTACATATGTATTTAAAACAATGAATATATGTAAATTATGGTTGTTTACATTGTTTCCGTTCCACCAGGTGTCTGTCTTATTTTCTTGTTCGCTTTGTGGCAGTATTCTGTCAGTATCCAGTCTGTAGCTTTTTGAATTAATGTCTTCCTTTTTGCTAAAGCCACATTGAACCATCCAATTTGTTTGAATAGATATTTGGTCAGTCACTTTCTTATCATTAAAAAAACGTCCTTCCACTCCTCACTGCCTTAATTCAGATGGCAGGCCATCACACTGGCGGAGGAAGATCTACAGTGGTGCGTGTAATTGTATTTTCATTTTAAATAACTGTATCGAATTGTATTTGATGTCCTTGAAGTAGCCAGAGCATTGGATTGAGGGATTTAAATGCTCTAATTTAAACAACTTAAATGACTTTTTCATTCTCTGCTTGCTTTTGCTCCTGTTCCGTTCAGTTCACCCCATTTTTAAAAGATGTTCACAGCATGCTGATAATATTGGCCTCATCTTGAAGGACATGTTATCCATCTATACTACACTCTCATTAGACTAAGATTTTGTTTGTAAACAAATGGCTTTGGGACAGACAGAACAAATCAGCTGACAAACAAATGACTCTGCAAACAAACAGCTTTCAGATGAAATAACGTTCCAAACAAATAGCTTTTGGAATAAAACACTTCCCAAACAAATTGATCTCTAAATAAAAAGACTTTCCAAACAATGGCTTACTAAATAAAAAAAAAAAAACTCAAAACAAACTTTCTCCAAACAAACCGTTTTCAATACTCTCCAAACAAATCGTTTAGTAAATAAAAAGACTTTCCAAAGCATTGTCAAAATAAAGGACTTTCCAAACAAACAGCTTTGCATACTAATGGCTCTTTAAACAAATGGATATTCCAATAAAAGCATCATCCCACTCACGCCTCTGTCACCTCCTGTTTCAATAATAATTAATTGCATTTAAAATCTGGCACCTCTAATGTCAGTATCACACTAATTAGGTGGCATGTGGAAGTGCCAATCTTCAGTAAAACCATATGAATATATTTAGTCAGAGTTTGTGATTATTCATTACATTTGGAGGAACGCAATAATACAAACAGATGGAATATAATTAGTAAGAGGTGCTACAGTTGTGTAGGTGTGATATCATGTATCTGTCTTTATTTTTATTGCTGCTAGGCTGTTAAACAAGAAAGAACATGTGTAAAAGCCGCTTGTGCATATTTCAGTGACTAATGTCTCTATTTCTTGCTCTTTCTCTGCAGGTACGGAGACATGGTTCCTAAGACCATAGCAGGAAAGGTCTTTGGCTCCATCTGTTCTCTCAGTGGGGTGCTGGTCATCGCTCTGCCTGTTCCCGTCATTGTTTCCAACTTCAGCCGCATCTACCATCAGAACCAGAGAGCTGACAAGCGTCGGGCTCAGAAAGTTCAGGTCAGTGGGGCTCAAAACTCCCTGAGGGGCATTGACTCTGACCGAAACTGCTTTGGCTGAGAAGCAGGTCACTAATGTTTACCTCGGAGTAATGCTCCTGTTAAATTACATCATATCCTTTTCCATCTTATGATTAAATAAAGATAAGTGATTGTCTTAGGGTCCCGAGAGCAGTTTTGAAAGCTACTATTCTAGGATGGAGAAATGACATGGGGTTTGTGGGTAAAATCAGGCGACGGATGTCATTCCCCTGTGGCGGCATGGTAAAGTGATAGTATCAGACGGTAATGCTATGGCACTCTAAAACTACACTACCATTCAAATGTTTGGGGTCACTAAGGACGGATACATTAAATCGATCAAAAGTGACATTAAAAACATTTTGAACTTTCTATTCATCAAAGAATCTCCACAAAAAAACACCTGCTTTCAACACTGAAAACAATAAGAAGCAAATCAGCATATTAGAATAATTTTTGAAGGATCATGTGACACTGAAGGCTGCAGTAATTGCTGCTGAAAATTCAGCTTTGCCATCTCAGGAATAAATTGCATTATAAAATATATTACAATAGATAATTTATTTTAAATTGTAATAATATTTCACAACATCACCAATTTAAATACAGGAGACCTCTTCCAAAAACATTTTAAAAAATCATACCAACCCAAAAATTTTGAACGCTAGTGTATATCCGCATGGTACTGAATGTTTACCATATTCATTTACCATGGTATTTACCAAGGTAGATCAAAAATATAATGGTACTACCAAGGCCTTTTTTTTATTATTATTGTTGCCAGGACACTGATGTTCTTATACCTTCTTCACAATAAAATACATAATCCCTCACAGAAAATCCCAAATCTACTTTTATAGCTTTGATAGTCTGAGCAGCTAAGGCGGGTTGTAGGGGAATGTTTTCTCTCGCAATCGCCTGTTGTCTTACCACCGGTGTTTTATAGCTGTTTTTGTCTTTTCTCAGTTGATATTCACTCAGCCATATTGCTGCTCTTTTCCCTTGTCTGATGAATAAGGTTATTAAACTTGTTTGTTTCCGGGTGCATGAAGGATAATAGTACTACTCCGCCATACTTTTCCATCCTCGTACGAAATAACACCTCAAACAAACAGCCTTAATGTTAAATTAAGCCTTTCTTTTCTCCCCAGGGGAATGAAGGGATGACCTGTCACTCGTTTAATGGCAGCATGGCGTCAAAAGATTGAGTCTAGACTCTGAATGAGATCCCAGCAGGGTTACATGCCCTGCGTCTATCCATCTATCACTCCATCCCTCCCTGTCCTCCTCCGAAACATCTCTATATCTCTCTCTGAAGGTTATTTAGTTTGGGCGTAATTATCTGTTAAATCACCATGGGCCTCTCAGCTTGCTTTTGCTATGCTAATAATTGCGAATGTTACTGGAGATTAGCTTGATCACAGAAAAACAACACCAAGCCAACTCCTATGACATCCCGCGTGTGCGGAGAGAGAGAGAGGCGTCAGCTCTTGCACTCAGCGGTATGTTATGCTGGCAGTTATGGATTTAATATATGCTAATGAGGAATTAATGTATGCTAAGGTTTTGGGTGGGCTTACAGGGCCGCATTGTCTCCGCAGGCAAGATTCCCAGAAGCTTTAGCATTTTACTTAGTGTTAATTTAAACTTGATCCAGTATGGCAGATTATTGGGGAACTGGCAAGACCATGCTGTAGTATTTGCTGCTCGACAGATTCTGAGCTCATTGACAAATATCTGATCTTGTAAGATGTGCTCCCTTTACACAGAGTGCGTGTGATCGCGAAATCGAAAGTGAAAGTAAACAGCGCAAACGCTCATTCAAAAATATTTAAATACACCACATCCTGAGAGCGGCTCCCTGAAGCGCCAAAATTATACACAATATTAGAATGTTTAAAGGAGTGGACACGAAAATCGCGGGAGCGAAACACATGTTGCGGAACAATGGTCAAAGATTCAGCGGGAGTGGGATTAAGAAAACAGTCGAATCCCGGACATTTTGGGCAATTAAGAAATCTGTCCGGACGCATTTTTTGTAGGTCCAAAAAGAGGACATGTCCGGGGAAAAGAGGACATATGGTCACCCTAATTTATTGCTAATCGATGTATTCTTTTTAAAGTAGCTTAAAGAACATATTTTCTGCCTCATTCTGTAAGTGTAATTACTGCATTCACGCGCTCCTCGGATGCTCTCATTTCCCGAGTTGTGCTTTTAAGTCGGAATGTGAAAACAACATTGACACTCACGTTACTACAAAGATGTGTTGGATTTGTATTATTAGAGCTTTCCGACTTGAGTTCACGTGCATTTTTTCAGTTGGGAAATTATTTTTCACGTGCGGTGCCAGTGATGATGCTTCTTACGTCCGTTTCGGAGAACCAGAGGACAAATATTTAAATCGATCACTCAGGCATGGCACCGAAATGAGGCACCGAAATCTGCGTTCGGATTCGGTTCTAGTACATACTGGTTACATAGGTACCGGGTTTCGGTACCTAACCCTAGTGCATACTGTCATTTTTTGGTGAACTACCTCTTTAACTATTGTTCCAGTGTTGCATAGACACAACATCATCGGTTTCTGCCGCATCTGTACTAGCCTGATGAGATTTGTTCAGTTCAAGGGCTTTAGCTTACTTCTAGAACACTCCAGGGCTTTCCAGAAGACTCTGAATTAAGAACATTGCAGACATGACAGCTGGGTTTGATGCAGAACCATCGAAGTGAGCATCAGCTTAATGAAACTTTGATCAAAGTGCGGAAAGCTTCAGATTTTATACGCTGATTTAGTGTTCCTTTGGCTGATTGTGTCTCACCTCACGAACATGCTGCAGTTTTTTTTTAGGGACTACAGAAAACAACATATACCGGGGCAGCTTATTAATAACTAATGCAAATCTGCACAGCCAGCAAACTAAAAAGAACAGATCATTTCCTAGACATCACACAATTCTTTCATGACTGATCACTCAATGGTCTCATTATGCTCAAACTCTCATGGTTAATACAAAGGTCTGAGTTTTGTTCAAAGTTAATTCAGGAATCAGAGTTTTGATCAAAGTTGGTCTAGTAATTGGGGTTGAATTATTAGTCCTGACAATAGAAGTGTTAGCTGTGCTTCTTCACTGCATGTTAATGACTTACTCATTATTAATTCAGCACTTGCTTTACATGGACATACAATGCAAATATGAACATGATCTGTGATTTCGTTTTAACAGCATAGTGGTGAATGTTAAGGCAAGGTTTTTCCACTCTTAATATTAAGCTTTGATTGACACGAAACTCTTCACGCTCTGTTTGAGCTACGGACATGAATGATACCTCAAATCATGCAGCTTGTTAAGGAGAAGTGCTCTTGCTTCTCTAAGCCATCATAAAACAGACAAAAAATCCCACAGACTTGCACTAAAAAAGGAACCCAAGCAGTCTACAAAATAATCTAAACACCTTAGCAAGCACATAACAATCCTCTCAGAATACAATTTTCTTCAAAATTGTATTCACAGCACTGACAGCTAACTCTTATCTGCTCTTTGTTGTGGACAGAACTGCACTGAGCAAACACTGAAAGTGCATGGAGGGATTTCGTTTAATTGACATAAATAATCCACTTAAGCTTCCTGAGCTTCCTTTTCTACGAATGTTCTTGTTTTACGGCTGTAGAAACTACAGTAAAGCAAAAGGATGTAGGTATTATGGACATCATTGAACTGACTCACAGATTAACAGTTTTGTTCAGGTCCTGCAGTTTTGTAATTATATTGCAGCTCTAGGTATCATTCTCTACCTCACCCAACAACATGGGTTTGGTTTCGGTCATTTTAAAATTAAACTAAAGAGATGTACCATGTTTTCACATACACTGTGAGATTACCTTTTACAGCTTGTTTTATCAGTTGTTTCGTATTTGTAAAAAGCAGTGGTTATTAACCAGGGGACAAGGGCCCACTAGGGGGTGCTACAAGGGAGCCTTAAACTTAAACTCATTAAAAAAATAAAGACAAAAGAAGCATTAAAACAAACAAATTTTTAATAAATTTCTTATTTTAATTAATCCCCTCAAATGTTTTTTTAAGAACCTGCATTGCATATGGATGCCTAATTTTAAAAGTGTGATTACAGCTATATTTGCAGTTATTAAGATTGATGTCGTTTGGAATTGGTAAAATGTGCTTGGAAAAAAATATAATCAGAATATCAACTTGCATAATAATTATGCATGCACTGTATTTTTCCTCTTCTGCTGTCGAAGTAATGCAAGAAATGTTGTGATTGGTTGTCAAGGCAGCCAATCAGAATTTAGCAGCCTCTGTCTTTGATTCGCTGGAATTATGGCGCATTGTAACGCTGGGTTGTGTTGAGCATGCGAGCTGTTGGCATTTAGCGAGCACTGAGGGCTGGCATCAGGTGAGCAAGCTAGTGAAACGTTGCACGCGCAAAAGAGAAGGTCTGCACACATCCAAAAACGTATTTTAAATGCTAAATTGATTTTCGTGCGCTTGAAATACTTTCTTCTTTGCGAGACAAACATTTTCGCCACAAAACTCAGTTTGCGCGCATGCAAAACACACTTTTCCTAGTTTCAAAATATGATCTTTCGCGCGCAGAATTGTGGCAGAATTGTAATCCCATATTTTTCAGCTATCTTGAGGATCTCTACATCAAAGATCACTCCAGACTTTGGCACCCTTGCAAGGAGAGGGGACCAGGCTCATTGTTCACATTAACACACTCATAACCATGACTTGGAAAGTCAAAGACTAAGGTAATCCTTCAGTTTTTATCAGACATAGTTTTATGATGATTTATATGTACATACTAATAGCAGTGTAAATTTGACTCAATAATAGATATTAAATAAGAATTTTTGTTTAATGTGACAAATGTTTCGGTCAGATAATATATTTTACATGCATACCTCCACTGTAAATAAAAGTAATTTTATCAAGGATTTGTTATTTTATCAAGTTTTATGATGATTGATATGTAAATACTAATAGCAGTGCAAGTGAGATTGTCTGTTGTAAATTTGACACAATAATAGATATTAAATAAGAATTTTTGTTTAATGTGTTAATGTGACAAATGTTTCTGTCAGATAATATGTTCCATGCATACCTCCACTGTAAATAAAAGTTATTTTATCAAGGATTTGGCATGCGGACCTTCACTTGGTTTGCAAAACTTGATGTGGCCCTCTGGTCTAAAAAGTTTGCCCACCTCTGTGCTAGAGCATTTAAAAGCAGGATTCAAGTAAGAAATGTCTTCTTATTAAAACTATAGATGTTATTCAGTCCAGAGAAGTGAGTTATTTTCTGCTTTTATTTTATTGTTTGGGTCACATTAACAGCATAGACAGCAGTATAGGTAAGCTATATTCTATTACGCAGCCGTCACTTAATGCACAGATCTAACATAAACATGTGATTTATTTTCCAACAGTTTAACTTCACAAACATACCCTAATGTGTATTTGTAACTTACGCATGTTTTTAACAAACTTGTGTGTGAAAGAGAACTTCATTTAGTGCTCACATGCCATGTGACAGCTACTTTCTGTGCGCGTGCCTCGGATGTGTGCTCTCAGAAAACCGTACATCAGGAGCTTAAACTGATATGGCTTTAAAAAAAACGCATATTTTCAGCACGATAGACATAATCAAAACCAAACAGATGTTTTTTGACAGAGTATCTGAGGTAAGAGCTGTAAAGGCACAGCCCTATTCTGGAAAAGGCGGAGAGGAGCAGCAGCTCATTTGCATTTAAAGAGACATACACGAAAACAGCGTGTTTCTGCTTCCACTCAAAACAGGCATTTTCAAAATGATATATTACATGATCTATGGGACATTTTGAGCTGAAACTTCACAGACACATTCTGGGGACACGTGAGACTTATATCGTGTAAAAAAAGAGCATAATAGTTGTCCTTTAATATAAATGAAAACTATAATATTCATTCAAGTTCAGTTAACATTCAATAAATATTATATTCAATTTGCACACAAGTATATTCCTTTAAAGCATATTAAAAGTAATTTAAAAGCGTGCTAAGCAGGGCCCTTATTTTTCAAAAGGGAAGGAACACCATCTACCTGGACTAACATATTGTCCACCCAATCAAATCTACCAGAATAGCAATAGCTTGGAAATAAAATGAAACTGCATTTTATGGCCCATTTTTATGTTTCTGTTGAATACATGGTGTGAAAAATTTATTTTTATTTAAATAGGAACACTTTGATATGATTACAGTGAATTGAAATTGGTCACGGACCACAAATTTGCCTCATAAAGCTGTTCGCTTCATAATATTCCTGATGAAATTAGAGAGCAGACTTCTGGCCTCACCACTGCCATGAGGTGTGTCACAGTGGACTTTATGTGTATAACTGAAATGTAATCTGTGAATTTGCTGCTGCTTTGTTTGGCCTATCTGATCTCAGCACAGTGCGGTTAGCTTTGGCCTAGTCCTGAACAACAGTTCTCAGCAGCGATATTCTGTGTCACTTTGATAAAGAACCTCAGCATTACTGCGGCCGTTCCCCATCTCACGTTCTGAAGGGGCAGATCCCCAGGAAAAATGTTCATCATTTTTTTCCACGATAGGCGAAAATTGTTGCAGCATTTGTTGGAAACACAAATGGTCTCAGAGGCCCAAACTGATTCCATTATGTGATGGCAATCTCCTGCGAAAAGAGCAGAGTTAGCACTCCACTCACCCAGGGACTCGCATGTGTGTGTGTGTGTTTGTGTGTGAGGGTTTTAATGATGGTGTATGTTCTTTCAATCTGTGTTCAAGTGTGTGTGAGAAATTAATGAACATCAGAATACCAGTTTGATCTCAGCAAGGTCTCTGATGCAACTGAGACACAATTTGTTCCTCTTCAATAATTTAAAAATGCACACACGCATACAAACACTCTTTGAGATGAAATGTATTTGTGAACCCGCATCCGAGAAAGAGCAGCCAATTGGCCTAGATCAATTGTGGTGGGTAAGCCGATGACCCCTAACGGTGGACAAGAGGTGGTGTTATTCACAACATACTGTGACTATAGGTGTCCAAAACACTGTTAGTCTCCCTCTGAGTGTTTTGCTCCGATATTTGCTACCCATGGAGCTGATATCCAGCATTTAGCTGGGCTATTAACAGTCCAGGCCATGAACACTTACCACCTGTGCGTGAAGGTGACAAGCTCCATGAACAAGAAAATCAAGTTACATGGTCCTATTACACACCTGATAGGGGGCCACACAAAAGCCTCTTTGTGCTTGAGAGAATGAAAACACAGCTAGATTATTAAAAAACTAATACTACACTGCAGGAAATTAAAAAAATTAAAATTTTTATCATCTTCTCCAAGACATTCTTAAAGGAATAGTTCACCCAAAAATTAAATTCACTCACCCTCATGTTGTTTCAAACCGATACGAGTTTCGGTTCTTCGGTTAAAGAAGATATATTTTTAAGAATAAACAACTATAAGCGACATTCTTCAAAATATATTTTGTGTCCAACAAAAGAAAGAAACTCAGGCTTGGAATAACCTAAAGGTGAGTAAATGATGACAGAATTTTCATTTTGGGTGAACTATTCCTTAAAAACCATATACATTTATATTTACATATAAGATATACGTGTGTGTGTGTGCGCGCGCGCGTGTGTACAGAATAAATAATATCTCAGATTATATGTAATATTCTATTTTATCCTCCATAATTTAGCTTTAAATCTATTTAAATATTTTTATTAATTATTGTTGCCTGACAAATGATAAGATTTCTTTTTTTAGCTGCACATTTTTTTATTGCTTTACGTATAAATCTTGTTAAAGTTTGTTAGATTTATTTAAAAAATAATAATCTTAAAGATATATTAATCAAATTAATTACATATATTATATTTTATATTATCCTGCATAATTTGGCTTGAAGTTAATTTTGTTAATTTTCTCTTTATTTAAATTTATTTAACTTTTACAAATTATTCCTGCCTGGAGATTACTGGCAGCAGCGATAGATGGTATTTACACTATGTAAAAATAGCAGTATTTTCTTTGCAATATTAGGCCATATCCACACGAAGCCAGAGCTTTCCCCATCCAATCTTTTTTTTTTTTCCTCGTCTCAAGAAATATCTGCGTACACACGAAACAGACTCAAAACAATGTAGTATACATGCCAGACCAGTATGTGGTGCTGTTATTCTGCCACAGAGATACACTAAAAACGGAGAGGAGGACGACTTGGAGCATGCGCATAAACCTTGCGCTCTGTATACAAACCAAACACAACAAGAAAATGAACATGGAATAATACATTTATTAATCTTAATGTTAGTTAATAAAAAGACAATTATTCAGTGTTATGTTGTTCATGTTGTTGTTGCCGTTACACGACGTAGCAGTGCATGACTGTCGAGACATGGGGTGATGTCATCATCGTTTGACAAAATATACGGATTGGCTGTTCACACGAAAACCCAAGGGTGTCGTTTTCAGATTTATCCACTCTGGGACCCCGTTTCAAAAAATAGCAGTTTCAGGCTCCCAAAACACTGGATCGGTCTGGATAAAACGGCATTACGAAACAAAATGTTTACGTATACAGCTAAACGCATCTCCGTGTGGGGGCTTAGTTAGATGCTATTTACACTATTTAGTGCAAGTGGCAGATATTTGCACCTCAGTATTAAAGTGCATTATAAAAGTAATAACGTATTGGGCCAACATATCGGTTATCGGCTTTCAAAAATAAAGAATTATCGGTTATCGGTATCGGCCAAAATTTTCATATCGGTGCATCCCTAAAATTAATCTTTTTTATTAAATCGATGCCACCTTCTTTGGACAATAAAGCCCTCCCTACACCTACCCCTAACCCATAAACACCCGTGAGGCACTTTATTTTCCACTTTTCGATTACTTCCTTCATTTTATTGAAAATAAATGCCTTTCCGATCTGATACGTGATGTGAAAAGGGAGAAGAACAAGTTCGGCAAAAGGCGGATTCGAACTCGGGTCGATCACGTCAAAAAGTCTCTACTATGCGTTTTACTACTACACCACTAGAGCTATTGTTTAAAAGGCGTCTTTTGTAATGTTGTCTAGCCCAACCACACGTTGGTGGGCATAGCTAGTGTAAATAGTGTAAATATGAAGGAGCAACACAATGCACTGGGACCAGAATAAATTAAAGACTTAAATGGGCTCTTTTAACTTAACCTATAAATACCTAAGAAACCAACCACATTAACTTAGCAACTGCAAATTAATTCACTAAAATCCAGTCAGAACACCTTAGTGACCGCAAAGAAACACCCACGACACCCTAACACATTCACACACAAAAAGAATCTAGTGTATACATCATATTTATTAATGCTTTGCCAACGTAAACCCTTTTTATCATGTCAATAAAGCTTCTTACATCTTAAGGGAACCGAAACGAAAGAGAGGATCAGTTTTCTATGAGATGACGAGAGAATGAGAGTGCAAATCAGATCATTTGATGCCTCTGGATCTGAGGAGATTAAAATACTCTCATTCATTGTAAATATAAAAATTTGATGTTCCACAGAGGATTTGACTGCTGGTTTTCCACCAATCATCCATGCTGTGCCTATAAAAATGACATAGACTGAGAGAATGTGAACCACTGCTCTATCATTTATCGTTACACAGCTGCTCTAACCGTAATTCAGCATTACACAAGACATTTACTGTAATTAACCATTACACAGCTGCGTTTCTCTAAATTACCATTCTTTTATGCTTTGTAGAGTGAGCAAGCAACCGCTTTCTTCTCCCCTGATCTGTGCACATTTTCATTGCATGGCTGTCAAGAATTGGTTCAGTAATTGTTTGAAGCCACTTGCATTTTTCATCATCTCATGATGGACAGCAATCTATGTGAAAATCCATTTTGTCTCTTAAAGTACTTTGATCTGAATGGCTCTTTCAACAGGGATCAGATTGAAACTCAGACCTTTGTGATGTGAACTGAGTTGTAACTTCCTTTGTGTATGTATGTGTTGACAGAAAGCCCGACTGGCCCGAATGAGAATTTCCAAGTGTGGCAGCTCTAGCGCCTTCCTGCATAGCAAACGAAATGGGCTCAACCAATCACTGGAGCTAACGGTGAGAAACACACACACACACACTCACACACATTGTTTCACAAATACAAACACACACACATTCATGCTAATTTTTTCCCATATGTTGTTTCTGTTTGACTTCTGGTGGCTTCTTTTTTATTAGCCATACATTATGCATGGTTTTCAACAAGAACTCCTGCAGACAGTGTTTTAGCGCAGAGATAAAAGTGTCAGGTTGTTTTGCTTTAAAAGTGTTTAAAGCTAGAGATTCACATGGGGTGATCCAATTTTCAGCACTTAAGAGCGATTATGAGCTTTTCATGTTTGCATATTTGCACAAACATCAGCTCAATTAACTCAATGTCATCCAATTTATCAAGACAGAGTGATGAACTGATGTGAAAATGTCTTAATGTGTTGCTAAACACCCTCATTAGGGAGTAGGCTGTGAGCATATGTGTGTGAAAGGGAGATCTGGTCTTTATTACTGTGGTTGTTTGAAGGTGTCCAGCTCCTATAAAATGCCTTCCTGGAAAAAAAAGGAGCGATTCTCTGAATGCGTCGAATTCATTTGAGGAACGAGGAACATGCGGAGATTGAACAGCGAGTACAGAGACAGATTGCAGGCCACTCCAAAGAGAGCTAACCAGTTTCACAGAACGTCCTCAGAAAGGTCCAGAGAGTGAAGCAGAAGGGAACCGGACAAAACTGAGCTTCATTATGGAGTCTAAGAAGCCTCCAAAGTGTTTTAACAGTGTTAAAAAATATGCTTAATACTGGATATAATTATTAAAAAAAACAAACTCTCAAAACTTTTAAATGGTAACATATATTTTAATACTAAATACTACTTAATTTCTTTTTACATTTACATTTGGCAGATGCTTTTATCTAATTTATCCAACAACAGAAGAGACTCCTGCTATAAAAACATGAATTAATGCAATTAACATTAGACTAATAATAGTCTGCTGAGGCTGGATCAGATCAAGGGACCATATTTAAAAAATTTGAGAAAGGGCAATAAGTGATTAATTTTGCACACATACATCAATAGACTCCAAATATATAAACAGTAAAAAAGTCAATATCAACAGAAAAAATGAGGGTTAAAAATCCACATCAGGTTTTTCCTCTCCAAAAAACAGGCTCTTTTGGGTGAATCACACAAGAACACTCAAAATGGTGGAAAATGTGCTTATGTGGGCTTCGTCTTCTTGATTTCTTTGAAGTCCTTTGATTCTGGAGTTAATTTGAGGTTTCTTAATGTGATTCACCCAAGAGTGGTCAGACTTTGCATCAAACTGAAGAAGCTGCTTCTAGGTTAGCCTGTCTGAATAGCTCATAAATACCACACAGATCACATGCAAACATGCAGTCTCCTCAGAATAAGAGTACTCGGGGTATGTTACTGTAAGACGCCTAATTTTGCTCTCTCTTCATTTCTATCAATATCTTTCTTTTTCCTTCCATCTCTCTCTCTCCTCCCACACATCACTCACTGACTCACTCACGTTATTTTGGTGCTCGCGTTGTGTTAAGACGTCGTGGAAATGGTGAAAATGTGGAGCAGTGTATGTGCGTTCAGCCGGAGGGCCCAGTACACGAGCACAAGCTCCCAGGCAAAAGCTCTACAATAAAAGAGACAGATATGTGGAGTTTTAGTAACCGTACCAATGGATTTGTGAAACAGAAAAGTGGAATCACTCTGATTCACCAATCCTCTGAGGCCCCTCGTCCTTCCTTTCTCTCAAGCTTTGTTTATTTAAGTTATGGATGATATATTGTGCTGCTCTGTTATGGATGAAGTTCCTTCCAAAAGCAGTAAACCACTCTCCATGTCTCTCCCTCCCACTCTTACACAACAGCAGCTCCCCTATTACAAGATGAAACCTTCACCACAGGTACTGAGCCAAACAACACACACTCTCTGTCCCTCTCTCCACTTCATTTTTCACGCATGAGATGTGGTGAGTCCTTAAAAATTATGTGAATGTCTGTCTGTGTGTTTCTGCAGGGCTCCTTGGAGGAGGACCAACAACTGAAGAAGACCACATCTCTGCTGGAGAGTCAACATCACCATCTTCTGCACTGCCTGGAGAAGACCACGGTCAGTCAGAAGTAGTGGTGGCTGCGTTTGAAACTTTACAAATCCTTTGATTTGAATCAGTGGTTCAGAATGTGCCTCAAACTTTTGATCGGATTTTGTAAATGTAAATTGTGCTGAGCATTTATGAATTTTGTTTTATAAATGTATTATTTTTGAGGCCGATCTGGCTCCATAAGTTTGAGGCACATTCTGAACCGTACTCTTTTTTTTAGCACCTGATTACAATTTCTACAAAATCACATTATGATTTATATTGTTCGCACAAAATACAGCTACCCGGTTAGCCTGCTGTCTTATACACCAAAGTTGCACATACCCTGTTTATTCAGATCAATCTATAATGTTATCAAATAGATGTTAAATGTCCAGATATTTCATTTAATAACAACAATTATGTAACGTGTTCTGTTGTTATTAGTAGTAGTAGTAGGCTATCAGATTCGCAATAACTTTTGATCAGGCATTA
>NW_015505743.1:586734-598445 GCF_001515645.1 Sinocyclocheilus grahami | reverse complement strand
GTATTATTTTTGAGGCCGATCTGGCTCCATACAAACTCGCCAAGTCACACGATTTCAACAAACCTAGTTTCATAATATTGTTTTGACACTTGGTTTCAAAACATTTCAAAATTCATAGACTTCGCACTAGATGCCATTGACTTGGTAAACCCATTTACAAGTGTCTAGCTGATCTCAGGTCAGTTTTATATGTAGGCTAGGTATTTATTTTATTAATTTAATGAATTTTAATACTTAAGTGTGTATAATACAAAAAGGTAGTTAATTGATTCTAATTGCCCTAGTTTGCCAAGCCCTGCCTAATGACACGCAAAACAAGCAATTTTACAGAACCTTCATATTTAATGGCATTTATCAATTATTCGTAGATTACACTTTAATGCAAACATTTGCAATTGGTTTGTAAAATCTGCAATTATACATGTTTGGTCTGAGTTTTCACTCCATTTAACGTTCCACTGTTTCTTTACAGTGAATCATTTATGCTTCGAAACAGTGAATTTTGCGAAACAGCTGGTTCAACTGATTCAGAGTTTCGAAAAGAAAGAATCTCTCTCAAGTTAGTCATATCTCAAATTAACACTATTTAAACTATTTGTATAAGTAGCATAACAAGTTTCCAGCCACAAGCAAAGAACAGAAACTGGGGCGTGACGCACCAAAAAAAACAACCAATCGGAAATATTCACTGTTTGCTCTCTCTCACAGCGTAAAGCAAGCAAAAACCTTGTATTTTCATGACATCCGCGATGCTTTTCCAGACGCCATCGTCTTTTGCGTTTCTCTGTGGAACTTGAGGGATTTGTCAACTCCCACAATCAATCACGCCTCCTCCTATTTTGTTTTACACGAGTAGCGTTATTTCGGTCCAATTATATTTCTGTGTGGGCGGGGCTTTTCTTCGCAAAGCAGCAGAAGTGACGTACAAGCTGCTAAATAAATAAACGAACGAACGAATGAATGAACAATAAACCTTTTCATTTTCAAAAAAACAAACAGGCATTATCATTTTATGATAATCGAATAACAATAAATCCAAGCATCATACATTGAAAAAGACATAATAGCCTATAGAAAATAGCCTATCACAAAAAAATTATTTATAATAAATGAAACAAGTAAACGCAAATTATAACAAATTAATTAGGGATTAAGTATTTTTCAGTTGCTTTAAGGTTTGAAATACAATTTTAACCTTTTAAATGCTACAATACTTGGAGCCGCTTTAACAAATGTAAATGAATGTAAATGTTAAATTAAAAGCATGTCAGTTAAACTATTTATAATATTATCAAAATATCTTTACACAAAACACAAAGTTGATATTTAAAAGTAGGTATGACATACAAAATGTAGCTAGGTGTTGCTCTAGGCTATGCTTTATTGCATCATGTCTAAGACAATAGAAAAAAGTTTGTTTTAATAATCTTTCATCAAAATGTAATAATTTTCTCTTCCTCTGCAATTCCCTTCACGTGGACATATATTAACCAATATTATAGTAGATTCACACTTTGCCAGTTCAATCAAATCAAGTCCCACCCTTCAATAATAACCACTGAATATTCTCTTTAGAGATGCTTTTAATAATACATCCACAAATTCATCTTATGTAACATACAACTGCCATAAAAAGGAACTGATCTGATTCTGATTTGTTCTCATTTTTTATGCATTACTGAAGTAAAAATGCATCAATGTTGTTTCATTTTCTCTTTTATATTTAAGAGTTTGTTTAACATGCTTGCAAAGTCTTTGAAGTAAAGGGAATAAGAGAAAAAGGCTTATGACAGTAAATAAAACATCAGAAAGCAATAATCTTTGTCTTTCTGTGAACAGAATCATGAGTTTGTGGACGAGCGGCTGTATGAACAGGGGTACCTGCAGACAGCACTACAGAACTTCCCATCGCAGAGTCCATCTCTCTCCAGTGAAGAGGGCATCACTGGCACCTGCTGCTCTCGGAGAACCAAGAAGAACATGCAGCCTCTCAGTGCCACACACACACACAACCTGCAGGAGCTCAGCGCATTACACATCCAGTGTGGGGAACAGCAACCACTAAACACCAGGTTAGCACTCATTTTTTATGCACAACATTGTTCAAAGTGTTGATGTTTATTAGAGCTAAAAGACTTCAACTTTTTTATATTATCCACCTTATTGTTAGTATTTTTCTACATTAGATCGGGTGCAGCCATTTGTGACTCTAATGTGCAAGTCTTACGGTGTCATCAGCTTCCAGCTATTTTAGCTGTACAAAAACAGTTTGTTATGCTGCTTAATGTTACAAACTGGTATTTGTTATCGTATCATTTTAATGTATTATCATAATCATAAACACAAGTGTATAGCACAAATAGTTTTACAATGGTTATACTTATTCTCCATAGTGGCTAATAAACAGAAGTCTCACTCATTCACAGAAAATATAAAATATAAAGGTCACATGACATGTTATAAAAAAAAACAAATAACCATGCCTTCATCATTTTACTCCTTCTAAAATGCTTTTTAATGTATAATTTTAATTGTTTACCATTGTCACAGACCCAGACCTTAAACTATGTGAAAATATTAATTTCTAAATTTATATTAAAATACAGTCTAAACAAAGTGTAAAATAAACATAAACCATTTTCATATTATTATTAGGGTCTCATGGGGCCCCAAAAATAAAATATAAAGTCAATCTCAAGGGTTAAAATGTATATAACTGCATATTTGACGCATCATTTCCAATCAAGCTCTAATTTCTGTCAAATAAGGCAAAATGTGTGTTTATTATTATGTTTATGATTTATGAAATGCTACCTTTGAAATTAACCTTAGCAAATCTAAGGAATCTGCCATTTTATTAAAATTTCAAAATGAATAATTTCCACCCACAGATATTTTCAAACAAAATACATAAAAAATTACAGATGACATTTGTTGGTTTAGATTCAAATAAGTGATACATGCATGTCCTCTGTTAGTCCAAGAGACATTTAATAAACAGTTAGCAGCCAAATTAAATCAACGAGAGAATGAAAAGAGTTTTAAGACCTCTGTCTTTTTCTCTCTCTCTCTCTCTCTGTCTCAGTCGTTCCAGTCTCAATCTGATGTCAGATGAATCAGGGAGTCTGAACTGCAAGAGCAGTGGACTGGTTACCACGGCAATCATCAGTATCCCAACCCCTCCCTCAAACAACTCTCGAGCCAGTCCCGACGCTCCGCCCCCTCCCAACCCAGACGCTCCGCCTCTTCCGAACCCTGGCACTGATGTGGTGAAAATCTCTGCGCTGTAGGAGAAAGCAGAACTCAGGAAGAGAAACTGATGAGTAGCCTGCCCCCTAGTGGGAGAAGGAGTGCGCTGACTCAGACTCTCTGAAAAGAAATAGAAGATCAACAAAGATGCCTCTGTGTAAATGAGAGAGAGACGGCGAAAGCAAAGCAGGACAACCATGAGTATTTGATCACTCTGCATCAGGACTGATATAGATGAGGGTGTCACTGCAGTGTCACTGTGCATAAAACATTTCTTCTTCTTTTTCCTCTTTGTTTTCTGTTGGGTCATAGCCTACTGTTTTTTTAATTGATTACAGATGGAGACAAGAGGTCAAGCGTTTGCTTTCATCCGTGAGTCTTGTTTGTTTAATATCAGTCCGTTAATCTGTTCCAACATCGCAGACAGCCTCTCAAAGCCTCGGCTTTCTTTATCCCAATTAAGTTGTGATTTGATCTAGAGTAATTCCTAAAGGATAAGAGAAAATCTGCTTTAGGTTTGAGGGAGACCGTATGAGTGTGACAGGGTTTCTTAGACTGTGCTAAGTTTTTATTTTTGGAATATGTGTGATTGGTCAGAATTAGGTCTAACTTGAATGTTTCTGCCCCGTGTGTGTGTGTGTGTGTGCGTGTGTGTAAGAATTACTGAATCGTCCCTCAAACTCTCAGCCTCTCACACAGTTCGTGCCTCTCAGGGGGAGGAGAGTTTCCTTCTTCTTTAAGCCACTGTCTCTCCCCGAGTCCAAAACCTTGAGCCGACTTTGTAACGTTAGTTGTGACCTATCAGGCATTACTATGTAATATAGAACCAAAAACAAAAGTGTAAGAATTACTGAATCGTCCCTCAAACTCTCAGCCTCTCACACAGTTCGTGCCTCTCAGGGGGAGGAGAGTTTCCTTCTTCTTTAAGCCACTGTCTCTCCCCGAGTCCAAAACCTTGAGCCGACTTTGTAACGTTAGTTGTGACCTATCAGACATTACTATGTAATATAGAACCAAAAACAAAGAGAGAGAGAGAGAGAGAGAGAGAGAAAGAAACATGAAAGTGTTTTTAAAAACTCTGTGACTACAAGCACAAGGCATCGCTGAGATTTTGTGATTACAATGTGTATCAAGCCTTGGTTTAACTGTGAATATTGTTGATAGAATATTTTGTAATATTTAGCCATTGTTTGGCAAAACCAGAGCAGCTGCCTACCCTGCCCCCTTTTTGTCCACTCCGCCCTTTTATGTCTGCCCCGCCCCTTTCCTCTGTCCACTGCTGGCCTGCTTCCTGTAGTTGTTCTGATCTAAGTGTTATTGTCATTATCGCTCAATGGGTATTTAAAAAATGTGTCTAGTTTGCGTAAAACTACATGGGTAGGAAACTTTTGATGTTTGTGTTTTTCATTAACAGTGAATGTTTTTGTTTACTAGATTTCCAGTCATACGTTGCTGTTAGAGGAGAAACTGTCAACCGTACGAATCGATTAGAGATATTCTCCACCTCTTTTATCTCCCTCCTTTTTTGTCTTTGTCCTTATTTGTCAGCCATATTCACAAGAACGGCATTGCCAATGAAAAAACTTGTGGTCATTAGTGGAAAGTCCCTGTTTCGTCTGTGTCGTTTCACTGCCAGCAATCAACCGCATGATCCCCTGAGCTCCACCTTTTGTACCATAACCCCCGTCCCAGGACTCTAAACCCCACCCATCTCCTTAAACCCCACTCACTTGTGCCTCTTACACCAGCATACATAGAAAGTGCCCCCTCCCTCCCTCCCTCCCTCCCCTCCCCTCAGGACGTTATTGCTCCAGGGCCAGTTTTAGTGTTCAGTGCAATGAAACACACACTAGACCTCATATCAATACAGGTGCATCTCAATAATCATTAGAATGTCATGGAAAAGTTCATTTATTCAGTAATTCAACTCAAATTGTGAAACTCGTGTATTAAATCAATTCAATGCACACAGACTGAAGTAGTTTAAGTCTTTGGTTCTTTTAATTGTGATGATTTTGGCTAAAATACTTCATAAGACCAATAAAAAAAAAAAAATTCAAAAATTTTTTTAGTGAATTGTTGGCCTTCTGGAAAGTATGTTCATTTACTGTACTCTTTGGCAATGAATGTTTGTGGCTTACCCTCCTTGTGAAGGGTGTCAATGATTGTCTTCTGGACAACTGTCAGATCAACAGTCTTCCCCATGATTGTGTAGCCTAGTTAACCAAACTGAGAGTCCACATTGAAGGCTCAGGAAACCTTTGCAGGTGTTTTGAGTTGATTAGCTGATTGGCATGTCACCATATTCTAATTTGTTGAGATTGGTGGGTTTTTGTTAAATGTGAGCCAAAATCATCACAATTAAGTCTGTGTGCAGTGAATTTATTTAATACACGAGTTTCACAATTTGAGTTGAATTACTGAAATGAACTTTTCCACGACATTCTAATTTATTGAGATGCACTTGTATATTTAATCTTGTTTTGGCCCTTTTTAGATAGAATAAGCCATATTTTCCAGGAAGAAAAATACGATTAAATAATTGCATAACAGATGCATAGCCTATACTTGAACTTTAAAGCCGAAGTGGATGTCCAGTCACACAAACATGAGTTAGACATGACACCAGTATTACAGGGAAAAGCACATTGTGACATTTAGGAATATCAGGGTTTCAGGCCCACACCGTTCTTACCAAAATGTTCTTTGATGGCCTATGTGTTCATATGATGATTATCTTCCTGTTTGTTGTACATACAATCCATAGCACATCTCTAATGATCCGATTTTATGGTCCAAATGATGTTTGGTCCCTTTGTGATTTATTGATTTTCATGTGTACATAATAGATGGGAAATATGGAAATTATCTAATGTTTAATTAACAGGAGGAGAAGGTGTGGCCAATATATTCTAAATTTTAAGATAATAAATGTTGAGTATTGGATCACTTGTGGTCATTGGCGAGCAGTAATGTGTTGGAGTTTTTCTTTTGCTTTGTCTTGACTTCCAGCCCAGCAGGGGACACTACAGAACCATCATGTAATAGAAGTGACTCTAGAATCCTAACAGCTTTGTAATAATTCATTTGTGCAGTTCCTTCAGATGACAGAATTGGTTGTTTTGAATATATTACCAAGTGGAGATCTGTATGTGCGCATCTACATACCTGTTGAGGGTCTTCTTTCTTCCTCTGTGTGTCTGTGCTTGTTTAACTCTTTTACTCTTTCGCTTCTTCTTTTTTTTTTAGATAGTCTTGTTGTTCTATTCAGCAGATTCCTGTTCACTGTCAGATGTTAAATATTATTTATGATCTTGTCTTGTGTCACAGTTGTGAAACGCCTGATAAATGAATTGTATCTGCCACAAATACATCTGCTGTTTATTCAGTTCCTTCAACAATGCTGAACCACAATCTAACAGCAGTTTAATGATGAAATCACAAACTCATAACAATATTCTGGAGATGAAATAAAGTATAGATATGACATCACAACAAATAGATAAGTCAGGCAGGATACAGAAACAAGCTGCAGCTGGGCCTTTCAGACTCCATCCTAAACGTGAATTTATCTGAGCATCTCATATAAATCATTCAATATCAAAGCATCATTTAAAAACATTATTTGCCACAATACCATTTTGTCACTTTGGATTTTGTATTATTAACATTAGCCACATGCAGCTCTGGTAGCATTAATCTGAGAGTTTTAGTTTTATTTTATGTTATTTAGGGAGAGGGAAAACATTTGTAACAATTACCCTCCATTCTGAACCTACATTATGGGTAGGAAAAACCATTAGGAAAACCTCTTAGGCTTTATTCAAATTATATTTTCATCTAAATCTGTTTAGATTTATTTTATATGCTGACTAACATTTTGCAATGCAGTTTAAAATTTATAGATTCATAGAAGATTGATATTTGTTTACTTAAGATTTAAATGATTGTGTTCTTAAGGTTATCAAGCCTTGTAAATCAGAAACCCTAAAAGCGATACTTCACCCAAAAATGACAATTCTGTCATCATTTACTCACCCTCATGTCATTCCAAAACTGTATGACTTTCCTTCTTCTGTGGAAAAAGAAGATATTTTGAAGATTATGTTGGTAACCATACATTTTTGATTACCATTAACCTACATTCTTCTAGGGAAAAAAACAGTGAAGACATTTCTCTAAATATTTTATCCATGGGGTGAGTTGATGATAAAATTTTCATTTTCGGGTCAACTATCCATTTATAAGCTATGTTTCATTTATCTTGCCTTTAAGTAACACTTTATATTAAAAATTGATCAAGTTGACAAAGTAGTCAGATTATGTGGTGCTTAAAGGTGCAATGTGTAATATTTACAACGATCTATTGAAAGATATGCAATATAATATACATAACTGTGTTTTCAGATGTGTATAAATACCTTACTTAATTAACCGTTATGTTTTTATTACCTTAGATTGAGCCATTTTTATCTACATACACCGCGGGTCCTCTTACATGGAAGTCGCCACCATGTTTCTACAGTAGCCCTAAACAGACAAACTGCTCTACAGAGCGCATTTCCTCACTTTGTTGTTATTGCCAATAAAACACTGACACAATGATGCACAAGTACATTAACATTCGCAATAACATCGATTTATTGAACGATTAAGTAAATATAATTCCTTAATTTACCTTTGTAAAGAAATCTCATTGCTCTCTGCTGTCTTTACCGACAACATCTTTCCTTGTGTAGGCCACCGTAGCTTCTCTAAAGGGAGGGGTGAGCGGGGCACTGAGCCGTTGGTTGCAATTCGCAACCTCACCACTAGATGCCACTAAAATTTACACACTGCACCTTTAACATATAAGTATGTACATTCAAATTATATAGCCTACCTATTCGTTTTACTACACATCTCACTAACATTACAAATGAAGCAACACATGTTTGAAGTTGCTTCTGTCCATCAGTCAGCTGTTTGATGAGTGTGTTGGGCAGGAGTTTGAGGAGTTATGAGCGCAGCTGTCGATGGAGCAGCGTGTAAATGAGCGGCTCCACTGCTGCAGGAACGCACGTGCGCAGCTCGCGCAGCAGCCAGCTACAAAACACAGACCGATGGACACAGTGAATGAACAAGAACATGTTCTCAGTTCTCTCTTTCTCTCACACACACACACACAATCAAAGGGATTTAAAAGAAAGAGAAAATATTACAGAGAGCTCCAAAATGTGAAAAAGCTTACATTTAAAAAAAAAAAAATTCTTGATGAAAATTATATTTTTAGAGTAGCTAAGAATTTCAGACAGAACCTGAAAATATTGGACAGTTCGACTTCTTTGAAATACTTATGTTTTCTAATTAAATAAGTTGCTTCTGTCCATCAGTCAGCTGTTTGATGAGTGTGTTGGGCAGGAGTTTGAGGAGTTATGAGCGCAGCTGTCGATGGAGCAGCGTGTAAATGAGCGGCTCCACTGCTGCAGGAACGCACGTGCGCAGCTCGCGCAGCAGCCAGCTACAAAACACAGACCGATGGACACAGTGAATGAACAAGAACATGTTCTCAGTTCTCTCTTTCTCTCACACACACACAGACACAATCAAAGGGATTTAAAAGAAAGAGAAAATATTACAGAGAGCTCCAAAATGTGAAAACGCTTACATTTAAAAAAAATAATAAATTCTTGATGAAAATTATATTTTTAGAGTAGCTAAGAATTTCAGACAGAACCTGAAAATATTGGACAGTTCGACTTCTTTGAAATACTTATGTTTTCTAATTAAACCTTTTTAGGGAAACTATATTATTTAGCATAACAACAAGTCATGTCAACAGTCAAGTCACCTTTATTTTAAGGAAACATTTTAAATCAACCAATCACTCAAAATGTGGACAAGTGAACTGTTTTATTCGGGGTAACAATTTCATCCCAAATAAATAAACACACACACACACACACACACACAGAGAGAGAGAGATAGATAGAGCGAGAGAGAGAGAGAGAGAGAGAGAGAGAGAGAGGCTATATCTATATAGCTAGATATATACACATCTAAATACATATAGGCTACAGCTAAATAAGTAAGCTTTCCATTGATGTACGGTTTATTAGGATAGGACGATATTTGGCTGAAATACAACTATTTGTCTGGAATCTGAGGGTGCAAAAAAATCTAAATATTGAGAAAATCGCCTTTAAAATTGTCTAACTGAAGTTCTTAGCAATGCATATTATTAAACAAAAATTAAGTTTTGATATATTTACGGTAGGAAATTTATGAAATATATTCGTGGAATATGATCTTTACTTAATATCCTAATGATTTTTGGCATAAAATAAAAATCGATGATTTTGACCCATACAATGTATTGTTGGCTATTGCTACAAATATACCCCAGCGACTTAAGACTGCTTTTGTGCTCCAGGGTCACATATAGCCTATATCCTGTGGCCTATATAAATGAATGTGGACAATTTAACGTTTAGTAGGCCTATCCGATATTAATAAAAGTTTTTATTTATTTTCTAAGACTAACTAACAAGAAAGCAGACAAATAAATAAATAGGCCTAAGCAAATAAAAACAGTTAAAAAAACAAAGTAGCCTAGTTTTGTCATGAGATACAGAGAAAAAAAAAGAAGCAGTTCTCACTTGATTCTGTCTGAAGTCCTCAAACATGTTCAGCACGAGGATGATAAACAGCGGAAACCAGAACACAGTGGCTGTGATGATGATGATGATGTAGCCAAATCTCCTCGAGCCTCTTCTTGCCCAGCTCACGGGCCGCTGGTGTCAGAAAACACACCGTATTCTCTGCGCTTCTCAACAGATCTGTGACAGAGGCGTGTTGGGTTTCTGCTGAAGACGCCTCGCGGTCCCAACGAGGAAGATGCTTTCCAAAGTAAGGTCTAAACTGAACACCTGTGTCAGTGATTTTGTTGGTATGCTGTCTCACAACAGAAAAGATGCGGAAATAGTGAATGATTATCTGTCTTGTCATGTGTCATGTTTGGGTGCTGCTTTTCCTGCTGTCTCTGTGTCTTGTGTTCCGCAGGTGGATCCTGCTGACTTGACCGGCGTCCCGGCGGAGTACTGCGATCTTCGTGCAGTTTTCAGTAGGTCCCGGGCCACCTCTCTACCTCCGCATCGTCCCTATGACTGTGCCATTGACCTTCTCCCGGGCAATTCTCCGCCTAAGGGTTGTTTATATTCCCTTTCCGGTCCTGAAAGAGAGGCCATGGACAGGTATATACGTGAGTCACTACAGGCTGGGCTCATTCACCATTCCTCCTCTCCCGCTGGGGCGGGGTTTTTCTTCGTTCAGAAGAAGGACGGCTCCCTACGCTCTTGTATCGATTACAGAGGTTTGAATGACATTACTGTAAAGAACAGGTACCCCCTACCTCTAATGTCTTCTGCTTTTCTCAAAATAATGACTCTGATTTTCCAGAGTCTCGTCAATAGCGTTCTGGGTGACATGATCAATCAGTTTGTCTTTTTGTATTTGGATGATATTCAGATTTTCTCCCCTTCTCTCCACTTACACACTCAGCACGTTAGACGGGTCCTCCAGCGCCTATTAGGTTTTCAGTAGGTCCCGGGCCACCTCTCTACCTCCGCATCGCCCCTACGACTGTGCCATTGACCTTCTCCCGGGCACTTCTCCGCCTAAGGGTCGTTTATATTCCCTTTCTGGTCCTGAAAGAGAGGCCATGGACAGGTATATCCGTGATTCACTACAGGCGGGGCTCATTCGCCATTCCTCCTCTCCTGCTGGGGCGGGGTTTTTCTTCGTTCAGAAGAAGGACGGCTCCCTACGCCCTTGTATCGATTACAGAGGTTTGAATGACATTACTGTAAAGAACAGGTACCCCCTACCTCTAATGTCTTCTGCTTTTCTCAAAATAATGACTCTGATTTTCCAGAGTCTCGTCAATAGCGTTCTGGGTGACATGATCAATCAGTTTGTCTTTTTGTATTTGGATGATATTCAGATTTTCTCCCCTTCTCTCCACTTACACACTCAGCACGTTAGACGGGTCCTCCAGCGCCTATTAGAGAACCAGTCGTCAAGGCGGAGAAGTGCGAATTCCACGCCGAGTCGGTTACGTTCCTTGGCCATATCATCTCTACCAGGGGGATTAAACCAGACTCAGCTAAGATAGAAGCTGTCGCCAAGTGGCCAGTCCCCGACTCCCGTAAGGCCCTGCAGCGTTTCCTGGGTTTTGCCAAATTCTATCGGCGATACATCAGGAATTTTGGTCAGATCGCTGCTCCGCTCACGGCATTAACCTCCACCAAGGTGTCCTTCAGGTGGAACCAGGATGCTCAGGTAGCCTTTGACATATTAAGGTCCCGTTTTATCTCTGCACCTGTTCTGTTGGTTCCAGATCCTGAGGCCCAGTTCATTGTCGAGGTTGACGCCTCGGACGTCGGGGTTGGCGCAGTTCTGTCGCAGCGATCCCTCCGCGACGG
>NW_015505743.1:569081-586561 GCF_001515645.1 Sinocyclocheilus grahami | reverse complement strand
GGAAGAGGGTTTCAGTATCTCGTGGACTGGGAGGGTTATGGTCCAGAGGAGAGATGCTGGGTGCCGTCCCGGGACATTTTGGACCGTTCGTTGATCGAGGACTTCCGTTGGCGACAAGGTGGGCCTCCTCCTGGGGTGCCGGGTGGCGCTCCTGGGAGGGGGGGTACTGTCGGGTCTCGGGTCTGATCACCTGTCTCTTGTTGTCTCTGTGTTTGTGTGTTGTGCATGGCTTGTTTTGACAGCTCGCCACGTGCGCATATGTCAGCATGATCATTGTCCCCGCCCTCCTTGTTTCTCTGCTCCCCTCTTGTTTCACACCTGGTTCTGGTCATCTCATTAGCTTCTCCTTATAGCTCCTCGTGTTTCTCTGTCTATTGTCAAATTGTTGTGATCATTCCCTTGCTCTGACTGTCAGTGTAATATCGCTTACCAGTCCTGTCTTGTCTCGTCCAGGCTCCAGTGCTTGTAGCGGTCTGTTTATTTTTCCCGCACCTCTCTGTGCGTTCAGGAACCGTGGGCTTCCTCCAGCATCCGCCTACCCTGGGACTCTGCGATCTCGTTGTTGGGCTTCTCAGCCTCTCGCTCGGATTAGCGAGCTGCCCCTCCGGCTCCGTCTCCCCTGCCGCTGTTGCGGCTTGTTCCAGCCACTGCTCTCCACCCATCGGTGTGGTTGGGGATTCAACGTCCGCACTAACTGTCCGCGAAGGCGCTCATTGCCCGCGGTGATAATCTCTGCACAATAAAGCACCTGTTGAACCCGCACCTGAATCCAGCCTTGTTTTACGTGACAATTATCAGTATCAGAGACATCGGATGCAAAATTCACTTTTACATGTTGTTTGAACTGAAATGTGTTGGCAGTATGTGTACACAACCACCCTATCATGATAAAAATCCATCCAGTCTGAGTGTCTTTTTTTTTTAATCCCCATAAATAATAACCCCTTTCTCAGATCAAGCCATTCACAGATTCTTGGCTGTGTGACGTCACACAGGCCAATGCCCCTCCCACGATTGTTGACTGACACTGACATTTTAGCACAGACCCGCCCTGAGTGCCTTTGTTTCTACACCGGAGCAGGTGTAGACAAGAATGTCTCCTAAGCGATTGAGGCGTTTTGTTGTTGGATGTAATAATGAACACAGCAGTCGTCATTTACTCCCGACATCTGAACCGCTGAAGATGCAGGGGATTACTTTTAATTTTTTTAAGGGAATGTGCCCCCGATCTACATAAATGTGTCTATGTTCGTGTGAATCATTCGTGATCCAGCTTCACCTACAGAAAAAGTGAGTATAAAGTTTTTTTTAATGAATCTTTGCAAACCACCTTTCCTAATAATAGGCTAGTTAGCAAGTTCTGCGACGAATGCGGCTAAAGTTAACAGTCTAGAAAACTGCTAGTCTAGAGAGGGGCGGGGTGAGCAGAGCTCATTAGCATTTAAAGGGACATGCACCAAAATGGGTCGCTGTGAAGGTAAAAAGGGTGTTGTTTTACACTACCATAGAGAAAAAAATGTAACCAAAATATGTTATAGACTTTTCATTAAGACCCTAAAGAATCATATCAACTTGTGAAAAATGGGCATCCGATGACTCCTTTAATTTATATTTGTATTACATTTGAGTGACTTTACAGACTCGCCCTACTCGCTTCCATTGTGAGTGCATCACTGTTTCCTAAATTTTTGCTTTTATTTTTTCGCCATTATGCCATAAATGCTGTCGAGTTTAGCTGGCACAGAACCGGGAATATTCTTCTACTTCTAGAAGTACCTGGTAAATGAATGAGATTCAGAGAACATTTCTGAGCGATGGCCATCATTTTGTTCTCCTCCTCTCCATGGCAACAGTAGGTCACAGCAACCCCCAGAGTGCCTGAAACACAACAGACAGACAGAGGCCACGGTCAGAGGAAAAACACTGCTGATCATATCCATTTCTAGAATTCTAATGAGAATGAAGATTAAATTCGTCCACAACAACACGCTCAAGTTCCAATTATGAATTCTGATTTTGGAGTGCTGCGGTCATTAAAAAGCTCTTGATGAGTTTGTGTTTAGCAGCTAATTATGAAACTACTTGCTGTAGTTGCCCTTTCAGACTCTGACCTGTCTCAGAGCAGATGATCTCTGATTAAGCACTCTCATGTAAATGCCCAAGACACACATTAATTCAAACCCACAGAGTAGAGGCTTCACATATATTGGTGCTTAATTGTTTTATAATTGGACACACCAAATCGTCCGGCACGACCAATACGGTGCATGTAGGTCTCCCAGTCCTGAGGAACATCCAGATTAATCACCAAGTTCACCTTCTCAGCATCAATACCACGTGAGGTCTGTGGAAGAGAGAGATATATAACAAATTAAATGTTGTTTGGGTATTAAACGTTGGGTATTTTCCAGTGTAGGTGTTATAATAGGTTCAGAGCCTCACCAGATCTGTGGATATTAAAACTCGACACTGATACTGTTTCAGCTTCCACATCGCCTCTAACCTCTGATCCTGGCTTAAACCACCTACATGCAGAACACACATCAAGGGGTTTAAACAGGGGCGGGGTGAGCAGAGCTCATTAGCATTTAAAGGGACATGCACCGAAATGGGTCGCTGTGAAGGTAAAAAGGGTGTTGTTTTACACTACCATAGAGAAAAAAATGTAACCAAAATATGTTATAGACTTTTCATTAAGACCCTAAAGAATCATATCAACTTGTGAAAAATGGGCATCCGATGACTCCTTTAATTTATATTTGTATTACATTTGAGTGACTTTACAGACTCGCCCTACTCGCTTCCATTGTGAGTGCATCACTGTTTCCTAAATTTTTGCTTTTATTTTTTCGCCATTATGCCATAAATGCTGTCGAGTTTAGCTGGCACAGAACCGGGAATATTCTTCTACTTCTAGAAGTACCTGGTAAATGAATGAGATTCAGAGAACATTTCTGAGCGATGGCCATCATTTTGTTCTCCTCCTCTCCATGGCAACAGTAGGTCACAGCAACCCCCAGAGTGCCTGAAACACAACAGACAGACAGAGGCCACGGTCAGAGGAAAAACACTGCTGATCGTATCCATTTCTAGAATTCTAATGAGAATGAAGATTAAATTCGTCCACAACAACACGCTCAAGTTCCAATTATGAATTCTGATTTTGGAGTGCTGCGGTCATTAAAAAGCTCTTGATGAGTTTGTGTTTAGCAGCTAATTATGAAACTACTTGCTGTAGTTGCCCTTTCAGACTCTGACCTGTCTCAGAGCAGATGATCTCTGATTAAGCACTCTCATGTAAATGCCCAAGACACACATTAATTCAAACCCACAGAGTAGAGGCTTCACATATATTGGTGCTTAATTGTTTTATAATTGGACACACCAAATCGTCCGGCACGACCAATACGGTGCATGTAGGTCTCCCAGTCCTGAGGAACATCCAGATTAATCACCAAGTTCACCTTCTCAGCATCAATACCACGTGAGGTCTGTGGAAGAGAGAGATATATAACAAATTAAATGTTGTTTGGGTATTAAACGTTGGGTATTTTCCAGTGTAGGTGTTATAACAGGTTCAGAGCCTCACCAGATCAGTGGATATTAAAACTCGACACTGATACTGTTTCAGCTTCCACATCGCCTCTAACCTCTGATCCTGGCTTAAACCACCTACATGCAGAACACACATCAAGGGGTTTAAACATAATAACCATTAATAATGGCTTTCATACATTTTGGGCCTTCATTTAAATGCCCACGTTCTAAATTATATCATTCTTATCCAAAACCTAGTGAGCTGCTAAGAGGGGCTGCATTGTAAGGCATTATATGCACACACTCAGTATCAAAAGGTAGGCAACCTAATCATGAAATATATCATCCATGATGAGATGCCTTCTTTTATTTGAAGTCAAGTGGCATTGCATATATCCTTCATGAAGAAGGCCGTTCTAGACTGCAATGCAAGGAGTTGTGAAATGTTATTATAAATTTATAAACAATCTTATCTTCATTAAATTCAGATTTTTTTTCCTCTAAAATTTTAATGGCACTTAAGTTAAAAGTTAAACTTTTTAAAAACATCTAGAGACCTTGCTCGGTTTTTTTTTTCAGTCTACATGTTCTGTGTGAATGGCCCTTATGTAATCTATTATTACTTTGTTGTAGTACTTTTCTTTTCTTTTTTTATGAACAGAATTAAAAAACCTTTTGTAATCTTATTTTTGAAAATATTTTAAAAATGAAAAAAAATATTAATAATTTTGTGACCTTTCATGAACTTAAATTATATAATTGAGATCAGTTACAACCATACATTTAATACTCCTTCATTCACTTGAGATCAAACCCACAGAATCAAACCACTGACATTTTACAAAGTTTCAAAAGTATGATGCAACAAAGCACTAATTGGGAACAAAGGATTTTTTCTGCCATAAAGTAAAAGTCTGTTCAATATACAGCAAGGCCATTCACTAAGTTTTAAAAGAGATCCAAGGTGAAGCTCACCTGAGATGCAGACCGCAGGCAAACCTTTAGAGGAGAGGATATCAGCCAGGTGCTGAGCTCTGCAGAACAACAGATCAACTCAGTCTTTCATTACTTTCAATAAAGATCACAATTCTTTTCTTAATAAAAGTCTTTGAATAATAACGAGCGGTGCTGTAATAGTATCTGTTACTCTTATTGCACACATCAGCATGTTTTCAGAATAATTGAAAGGTGTGTCAGCTCTTGCCTTGTATGGAGGTTTGAGAATACCAGGGCTTGGTTAAATGGGATTTTGCTGAAGAGTTCAAGGAGACTCTGAACCTTCTCCTCAAAGACTTTATGAGGTAATGAATGAGACGGCACGATTTTATAGTATTGCTTCAGCCCTGGAGGAGAGAATATATCATTTCAATTCGAAAGGGTATTCACAAAGAAGAAATACATCAACAAATCAGACAGGACTGCAGACTGACCAAGAAGTCCAGGGTCTGTCGGGTTCAGTCGCACAAACGTCGGCTCTCTCATGTATCTTGACAGATTATGTGCTAAAGATTCTGGGTAGGTGGCAGAGAGGGCCAACATTTGTTTGTTCGCTGGTAAAGAGGAGAAGATCCAGCTAAAACAGACAGAGAGAAAGTAAACTCAAACCTGCTGAATTACAATACCGAACTCTGAATCAAAATCACCTATTCAGCTCTTACTTGATCTGCTCCTGAAAGCTGCTGCTGCTGTCATCCTCCAGCAGCTTATCAGCCTCATCCAAAACAAACAAGCGAATGGAGGATGTAGTTAGGACTCCCATCTCAATTAGCTGCTTAATACGACCTAGAAATACAACAAAACTTCATCAACACTGCCTAACAAAAAAAAAAAAAACACAAACTCTCTATTAGAGAAACCTCTAGTTACTGTTATAAATACTATTCCAGCCAATTTCCTAATTAGATGAGCCAAATCTCACACTTTGCCAAATTATTTGATGTTTTCTTCCATATACTGATGCATGTCCAAACGAACCGGAATATTAAAATTGGTTCAATCCATCAGTGTTGACTGGATGGTGGCAGATCTGAATGTACGCTTGCAGTTGATCATCAGTTTAAGCAGACTAAATAATTGGAAAGTCCAGCTTATGTCACTAGACGGAAGTCTGTCATTTACTGGAAGACAGAATCAAGACATTTTGATTAAAAAGGTCCAAAAGAAAGCAGACATGAATTAATTGTTCATAATCAATACCACGCATTTGGAAAATAGACAGGGTTGAATTTTTACCTCATGTCAACTTTCAGAAGCCATAAAGGCTACTGATAGCTATTGATAAGATGATTTTCCCAAAAAGTCTGAACACTGACTGTCAAACATTGCTGATTATTTGAGCAGAGCAAATCAGCAACCAATTGTTCCGTTTGGGGTGGGACTATCTAACAGACCGACCAATGGCAGAGTGGAGGAGTGTTCAGTGAAAAAAGTTATTTTATCACTTCCAGTTGGTGATGTTAATGACAAAAAAGCACACACACACATCAACTTTAAATATGTAGTAATAAGACCAGAAGATCATCAAGCCTACACATGAAGAAGGACATCTAAACATCCAATGCTAGCAAATCTAAACTAAGGTATAAATGTAATCCATCTAACACATCGATCTAAAAATAATTTCAACTAGCTCATACCTGGTGAACCAATGGCAATGTGGCATTTCTTCAGGTGCAGTTTGTCTTGACTGATAGGTCGGCCGCCAATGAACACATGACACTCCAAGCCCTCCATAGCACTGCCTATAGCCATAACAACAGCATGAATCTGCACTGCAATCTCCCGAGTGGGGGCCAAAACCAGCACCTGATGGGACAAGAGAAGGGCACATTATTGTCAAACAGGCACACACTCGTGTTTTAGCTGCTTATATTTAACATCAAAAGATAGAGGAGTCTTTCAAACGTTCATAGTTCCTTTATTCCGTTTTACAATGATTATAGAATAGGACACTATTTAGTAAAACATTACATTAGATTCCGTTGCATATTGGAAAAAGTAATACCTGTGTGGTTGTGTTTTCTAATATAAGAGAGTCCAAAGCGATGGTGGTGAACACACAGGTTTTTCCTGTGCCAGACTTGGCTTGAACAATAAGATCTGGACAGAAGAAAACGTCAATAAACAACATTATTTCCCTCTAACGGAGCATGAAATACAGGCACAACGTTTTCATTGATGCACTATATTTTTGAATGTCACAGTACAGTCCTGTCATTTAAGAGCAGTTGGTTTTGCTATGTGAATAATGTCAATAATTGTTTTGGTGCTGTTTTCGAGTATTTTCGGGTCTCGTACCGAGTCCACATCTTCCCAGCGGGATTGCCTTCAGCTGGATGGGGGACGGTCTGTGAAAGCCAGAGGCAGATAACCCCTCAAGCACGGGTTTTGAGAGAAGTAACGAGCTGAACTCGACACCCCCGTTAATCAGAACATCTTCTGTCCGGGTTCTGGATTGCAGCTCATGCGCTGCTTTCACGGGTGCCGCCATATTTCTGTTCCGACTAAGTTCAGTTCTTCGACGCTGAATAAATGAGTTGCGCAGTGAATCACGTCGCCCTCTTGCGCACAGAAACGGAAACGCCGCTTGAAATATCAGCAATATCCTGCACACTTGGTTGACAAACAAGCGATGAAATTGAAATAGAAACTGCAAACATGTAGGCATAAAAAAATACGTTCGACTTCAGTAGGGTTGAAATTAAAGCAAATTTTGAATACCACATCTAATACATTCCCTGCCACTGAAAGTTTATTGTCCCATCAAGTTAACACGATTTAACATTTGCTGTTTTTTGAGGACATCAAGCCACCGGAATTCAATTCTATATTATTATTTCAGTTCTATTATATATTTTTAAAGATTGTAAACGGACTAAGGCTCTTCCCCCTTCTAATATCCAATCAGAGTGAATCTTAAAATCTGAGTTAAAGCTGTACAATTGTAGCTCTATTGTTATGCATGAAGCCTCCATTCATCATGAACTGACCACTGGTGTGAAAGCATGACCCGTTTTGTTGACGATCAGCCGTTAGTAAATCCTATTCAGGAACTTTTCCTTCAAATCAACCTGAATTAAGCTACATGACACCACATACACTTCAGTGGCTTGACTGTACTCCTCGCCTGTGCTGGGCTGTAATGTCATCTGAATATGTAATCAGGAGTGTGTCAGAGGCGAGAGGAATATTATATTAGCAAACATCGCTGGTCATACCTCACGACTGACCATTACACACCAAGGCGGAAGAAACCAAAGAACTCAGCGGATAGCGATTTCAGAGGATCTCAGTTTTAATGAATTAACCTGCTTTTAGTTAATACAATATTTTAATTTTGTAATTCAGCAGTTATGGGGGAAGACCAAACGGATCTCGGTGACATGGACAGCAACCTTCGGCGTCTAAAACATGAACTGGTGAGATTTCCTGCTCTTTTTTTCTCTTCATCTACTTTTACAAGACAGGTGTGTTTATTTATCGCAAGAATCTTCTCAGATATGTACAGGTAATAATTAGTATGACTCTGCATTATAATGTTTTCATTAACACATTTTTGCGCCTTTCTCGTGCCATGTGTGTTGATGTTTATCCAGCTCAGGGTTGCCAGGTTTTCACAAGAAAACCCGCCAATCGCTACTCAAAATTAGCCCAATCGCGTTTCGAGGGGTCCCCGTGTTCCAGGGGGGGAAATATACATTTTTTGGCGGGGTTTCCCTGCTAAAATTCGCATTCAAGGGGATAAATATCATGTTATTGGAGTCGCTTCAACTCGCGGACATGAAAAACAACCTGAGGCACCAGTGTTAAAGTAGCCCAATTCGCGGGAAAACCGCGGACTTGGCAACACTGATCCAGCTGTTGTCCAGGCGCTGGAGAAAAGGTGCAACCTGATTGGCAGTGGTTTTTTGAAAAGGAGGCCGCTGATTGGCCGGTACTCGCACTTCTGTAACGATTTAAAATTTAAAGGGATAGTTCACCCAAAAATGAAAATTTTATGTTTATCTGCTTACCCCCAGGGCATCCAAGATGTAGGTGACTTAGTTTCTTCAGTAACGCAAACAAAGATCTTTAACTCAAACCGTTGCAGTCTGTCAGTCATATAATGGAAGTGAATGGCAATCACGGCTTTGAGTAAAAAAAAACATACATAAACAAAATCCAAATTAAACCCTGCAGCTCGTGACGATAAATTGATCTGTAAAGACATGAAACGACCAGTCTGTGCAAGAACCTGAACTGTATTTATATTGTTTTTTACCTCTAATTCACCCCAATGTCCAAACTGTCCTGAGCGTGTTCTTAACAGGTTGCGCGTGAAGCATCTTCTTCTTCTTCTTGCTTTACGGCTGATTGCAGACTTATAAGTGCATTACCGCCACCTATCTCTCAAATGGACCATTGACACTCTATCTACAATCTCAATTAGGAGTGTCAATGGTCCATTTGAGAGATAGGTGGCGGTAATGCACTTATAAGTCTGCGATCCGACAGTTCGGACATTGCGGTGAATCAGAGGTAAAAAAAACAATATAAATGCTGTTCAGTTTCTTGCACAGACATATTTTTAATTTAGCCTTAAATTTTCATTTTTGGGTGAATTATCCCTTTAAGTGCACCTTGTGATCATCAGATTAAAACACTTTAACTGATCTATAATAGAGAACACTATATATGTAATATGCATTATACAGTCAAACCAAAAATTATTCAGACAGCAGATATAATTTTTCAAATATTTTTATACTAGTGGGTGCAGGACACTATAGTTCATTTATGTAAGTGAGGATAGCAAAATAAAGTAAACTGTGACTTGTTATACCCAAAAATTATTCATACAGTGGACTACCAGTAAAATTTATCAAAATTTGGGACCAAAAATTATTCACTTTGACCTGACCATGTTTTGCTTAAGTGTTTTTTTTTTTATTGCTAATGCGACCGTTTTACACCACATACTGAACACAATTAAGCATTGCTTGGTAACTGGATGACCTAAATTGGTATTATCTAATTGTGTACTTAAAATTAACAGCTGACAGATATTCAACCTAATTCATTACATTCCTTTCCATCAAAGTTATCTGACATTATCAAGATGAATTTGTTCTGACACAATTTAACTCTGAGTTTTTGTCATATTTTATTACCGTTTTCTAAATTATATAATAAATTGTGATAATATGAGAAATGTTGAAGGTGTCTGAATAAATTTTGGTTTGACTGTATAGATCAGTGAACACATCCAACATTGCTGTAGAAGAAACCTGCAATAAACCCTTATGACAGAAAAATGTATTTCTTATTTATTAATTTATTTATTTTTAAATAACCTTTATTTGTATGGTTGAGACCGAAAATGAACGAGTGAGAGTAAATAGGTGCTTGCCAAATGAGGAAACAGGGCCACAAGGATGTTACTCACAACATCAATCACTTGTTGGTGGGATCAGTGATGTCTGACTAATACTGCTGTCCATCTGGGCACATCCCACCGGAAACTGACACAGGAGAAGTCAGTGACATCCCAAAATGAGAAATAGGACCTACGGCTGAATCTGATGAAATAGTGAACACGGAACATGCCACAACTAGCAAACAGGGCAAGTTATAGACATACAAGTGATTCGTTGCTATAATTTTCCTCTTTAAACTGAATTCTCATTGTAAAAGTGACTTTTATGATGACATTATGGCTCTACTGCCTACATAAGCAGCCAATATAACATCCTATTTGAATATCCAGTTCAGAGTGAATGGAATGTTTCAAGTACAAGTTAAGTTCTACGTTACCCTACACCTACATTTATGACCAACCCAGTAAAATACATGCCTCAGCTGTTCGCCCATGACTCACAGTCTAGTCATTTCACCCACATGCCCATGAGCTCCTACATCTCCCATCATGCCTTGAGACACAGCACTACTGTAGAAAAGCATCAGTGGTGTGCTGCTGTGCTCAGACTGGCTGGTGATCGATCACACTTGTAAGGGAGAGAAGGAACAGAAAACAGGGAGTGAGACGAGAGAAGGAAAGATAGGGAAACAGAGCGACTGCAGGGTGAAAGAAGGTAAGATGACAGTGGTTTTATTCAGTAATAGAAGAAAATGGGCATTTTTGTAGTTTATAGAGATGGAATTTGCTTGAATGTATTCAATTATAATAAATACTAATAAATACAACTTATTATTTAATACAATAAATAATAAATATAACTAAGCAAATACTCCATACAGGATGGGATATCAAAAGTTGATATAAAGATTTTGGCTCATAACTATGTATAAAGACAAGCATTATGATTTTCTGTCTAGGGAATGTTAACATTTAAAAAAAACTGTTGTAACAACCTATTTTACAATTTGTAGGTATGCATACAACTTTATATATTCATAATTGTCAAACAATAACATTAATAAACATGCAATAAAACATGATCCCTTGGAAATAATTATAATATGCTGGTTTCCTGCTCAGTAAACATTTTTTATTATAATTTTTAATGTTGAAAACAGTTGTGCTGCTCAATGTGTAAACCGTGAGGATTCTTTGTTAAATAGAAAGATCAAAAGGACAGCATTTATTCAAAATTTTTATAGTTACATGAAAGTCTAGATTGTCACTTTTGATCAATGTAATGCATCCTTGCTTAATAAAAGTATTGGTTTCTTTAAAAAATAAATCTCACTGACCCCAGTTTTTTTTAACAGTAGTTTCAAAGCAGCTTTAAAAAAAATCATGCCTTAATCCTAAGCAATTCATTTGAGGATGTGACAAAGACAAAAACATCTGCATTCTCTTGAAGCAGATGCTGAGCCAGGTATCTGTGATGACACACTGGGCAGAAAATGCACACTGTTTGGTGTAATACTGATTTTTGATAATTACTGTGAAGTGAGTGTGAGATAAGCGTTACTCTTCAGTCACAACAGATATCACTGATAATAGTTTCATTATGTCATAGTAATTGCTCTCTTGCCTTTCCCATTATAGGATTCTTTGTGGCAGTCGGATGAGGGTCTCCAAGCTCAGATGAATTCTGTGATCGGCGCTCTCCAGGAGCTCAAACTCTTGCAGGTCCAGACCGCACTGGAGGAGCTGGAGTTCTCCAGTAAAACGAGCCAGGCCTCTTCATACACTCGCACAATGCTCGATCAGATAAACTACAGTTCAAGAATAACCCACCGGAACCAAACACAGAATCCAGAAGAAATTCTTTCACAAGAATGTTTCCAGACTGAGCTTACCATGGAACTGCCTTTGTTCCTCACTAGTTCTCCAGCAGAGAACTGCCATATTCCCAGGGTACACGAACCCAGGAGGGTTTACGGAGGAAGTTTAAGCACTTCTTCCTCTTTTTCCTCTCAGGAAGACACAACCGACAACAATTTCTCCTCATACGATATTGATGACTCCACTGATTGGACAGCCTCATTGATGAACCATAGTAGAAACAGACAGCCATTGGTATTGGGTGACAATGTTTTTGCTGATTTGGTCGGAAACTGGCTGGACCTGCCTGATGTTGGAGGCCAGACAGCAGGTGAGGAGCAGGTGAAAGAGTCATCATCTAGCAGTCACTCTCAAGATCTCTCCAGGAAACTCTCACTAACAGCTAGCATCTTCAAACGGGTCCTACGCCGCGTTCGGCCACAGCACCACCAAGAAAGCGAAGGAATGGATGTCTGTAAACAACCAAAGATCACATGCAGAAAGCCAAAATCAGATGTCAGCAAGCCATTCTGGGTGAGAACAAGAGGAATGAAGAAGAAAACCACACCCAGCCAACAAGAGGGCGTGGCTTATCAGGGCTCAGAGGGTTTGATAGGATGGGTGGAGATCGTAGAGAAACGTCCATCTGTGTTTGATTACAGCTCAGCTGTGTGGGTCTGATATAATTCTACATGGAAGACACTGTTACACATAATGTTAGACATAATTAGTGGACTTTATGATCAAAATTTTTGTAACATGATGCTGCCCTTAAGTGCACCTGGTCGGCCATTCGTTATTGCAACATCTCATATTCAAGTCAAAAACATACAGTAATATGGAAGTAGTCTAAACAAAACAATTATATTGTGAACTACAAACACAAATAACTAAATCTGAATTCAGAACGATGAAAAACATTCATTTCTGTCACTTAATCATGGTATCACACCTAAATGTGAAGCAACCCGTAAAAGTTAAGCGATAAACACCATTCACTACAGATTGCGATGTTGAGGTAATGTTGTCCTTCTTCCTTAAGTGAGAGGAGTAGCACTCCAGAAGCTATTGATTCCAAAGATATGTTAGGTCAGGGGTAGGCAAGTTCGATCCTAGAGAGCCGCAGTCCTGCAGAGTTCAGCTCCAACACTGAAAAAAAAACTCACCTGCCTATAGCCTTAGTAATCCTGAAGACACTGATTAGCTTGTTCAGGTGTGTTTGATTAGGGTTGGAGCTGAACTCTGCAGGACTGCGGCTCTCTAGGACCAAACTTTGTGTTAGGTAAACATTGTGTTAGGTAAACATTGCTGGAATGCATTTGTATGTTTTTTGTTGTTGTTTTGTTTTTTGAGATGTAAACATGGCAGAGTGAAGCAAACAGGAAAAAATATTAATACAGTCACACTGTGTTGCCCTACTGTTTCTGTGAGGTCCCTTGAGAGCCTAATGCTGTTTCTGCTGACGTTTGTATCCATCTGTTTAGGTTTAGGCCTAACTGTCAATCATTCTATAAAAAAGTCCTGACTGGTGCTTTTTCACAAATGTCTTACTCATGTCTTAGCTTTGCAAGCATAAACCTGCTTTGTACTGGACAGAAAAACTATGCAATGATGCTAAACTCACGCAAAAAATGAAAACTGAGCAAAACCTGCCTTTTTTATCAGCACCTTCATGTTATCTGTAATAAATAAATGCCTGTGGGTCCTGCGATAGTCTGTATACCTGTTCTCAGAGCTATTTAATACATGATGTGATGTGGGATACTGTTTTAAAGTAATAAAAAAAATCAATTTAAAGTTCCTGTAAGCCTATAAGAGTAACTTTTAAAAAGGGATATTCCACTCAAGTGTTATGCATCATGAAAATCTGCTTTTGTCACGCCTAATCGTGAATGTTTATGAATCAAGAGACACTTTTTTTTCAATTAATGCAGCATGTAATCTGGTATGCAGCAAGTATAAAGCCCTTATGTTTGTTGCATTCCATATCTGCAAAGAGCTTTGTAGAAAAATGTAAGATAAGTGAAATTATTGATATGGCTTTGTGCTATATTTGTAACTACAGTACATAAAGTGAGCCACACTGAAACACTGTATCTGTATAATGGTCTATGTTGGTGAGGAATGGTAATCTAGAAATACACAAAACACCACATCAATATGAAATACATTTATTTAAATCTATGTCCAAAAAAAAAAATCAAAGCACACATTACTTTAAAAACAAATCAAAAGCCAGCCAGACACTTTGTTTGAAATGCTCAACAAAACCATGGAGCAGAACAATGAAAACTAAAATAAAATATTTGACACATCAAGACTGATTTAACTTGGCAAATGAAGTGTCAAGGACTGACTATTGATTATTGGTTTAGCGGTTATCGGAGGAGAAGTCATCTCTGCATTATAGATCTGATTTCTTCCTTCTCCTGCTCAGGCACAAAACGGTTGATATTTATCCCAGGCTGAGCTACAGCCTACCGCAAAATACAACCAAGGGAAAAAAGGAAGAAAATATACTAAAATGTAATTATCTTTAAAAGCTGGAAAATGAATCTAATTTTGATAGTGAAAAATCAAATGCATTGGCTTCAGTGCAATACATCTTAATCTTCAAGATAGACAGATCCAAATTTCTTATTTTAACCTTACCACCAAAAGAAAACAGGACATTTTTCATTTTCACAGTTTGTTTAGATAAAAGGAAATAAGAATCTAAGCATATTATGGGGAACATGAAAGCAGTGAATGTTCAAAGTCATTCAGAAAATGTTTTGATGAATGAAGGACAGCTTTTTCTCTGTACAAATGATTAGTGATAGTCCAAACATTATGGGGAAAAAAATAAAAATTTCTGATCATTTTACAAACATGAGCATGTTTTTGAAATGTCCCCATTCTCTCTATAGGACACACAGAGAAAGTCCTCTCCCAGACTGCCTAACACGCCTTTGCCATGTCACAGACAGAGCTTCTGCTCCAGACACAGATCCTTAGTGTGGAATCTCCTTCAGAAAAAAAAAACACCTCAATCAAGGCATGGGGGGGAAAGAACATTTTCAAGACTGCTCTGGAAGAAAAGGCAGAGGCTGCATCTCTCTTTTTCTGTCAAGTCTGTGTATTAATTGAGGAGTCTGGTGTTTAGCCTTACTAATTGTTTGGCCAATAACTGTAGAGAGAAACAGGAATGTTGGCCAGCTGGGCAACAGTTCTTCATTTCGGCAATCTGAAAAGAATGAGAGGAAGGGGGAAATCATGCAATCCATCTCAAGTAATCCCTTTGCAGAGCTGCTTAACCAAAAATGTGGTTTAGCATCACAAGACATACAAGTCTTGCCCTAAATGCAAAAATGCTAAAGCTCCAAGTGGTGCTGTTTTTTAATGGTGCAATAAGATGCAAATAATGCCGTTAAGATGACTGGGATTGCTTTTTGATAGCTTTCTCCAGGTATCACCACAGATATTAAAGATCCACTGATATTAAATGGGTCATGATATGAGAACATTTTCATTGATCTTTTAACATACACGTGGTGGTCTCTGTAACATTAAAACAATTAGAAAAAGGCTTTTAACCATTTAATCAAGCATTTATCATTCAATAACCGGTATTTTGAGGATCCCTAGTAGATATCGCTGATGCAAAAAAATAAATAAATAAAAAAAACACACACACACGGGGTGAAATCTCTATCATTGATCATGGATGAAAGGAGTTCTTAATAGCGCATGTACTGATTCCTAATGAACTTCTGATCGACTACCTGGCTCAGAGCTGCTGCAGTGATGCAGTTGTGTTACAGCAGGATGCAGTTTGACTTCTTTTTCGCTCTCTTCTTCTCCACCGGCATCTTTCTGTTTATCTGTCTTACTAGGTCATAAAAGATCTGATACACACAGACAAAAACACAAAGGACTTTCATTAGAGGACTGTCTTTGTGTGACCTGGTGCATGTGTTTTTTTTAACTGTGACTCACCTCATTGACGTTGATCTTTGATTTGGCAGAAGATTCTAGAAAGGCACAATTACTCCACTGACGAGCAAGATTCTGACCCTGCTCCTTCCCAACCACCCTCTCATCCTCTAAATCACACTTATTCCCAACCAAGATCATTGGCACCTATACAAAGAGAGAGAAACATCTGATGAGTGCATGTACTGTTTGCATCTGGCTTAGATTAGAAACCACACTCACTGAGAGTTCAAAGAAACATGGCTTTGATTTTAGCTAGATTGATTTTTTTAAAGATCAGCATCTTATTTAGAGGCACAAAACATATCGCGTGCTCCTGTAACATGTATTCATATACACATTACTGTTCATATGTTTGTGGTCAATGCAATAAAAAAAAAAAGAAATTAATGATTTTATTCAGCAAGGATGCATTAAATTGTCCAGAATTGGCAGTAAAGTTGTATATAATGCTACAAAAGATTTCCATTTCAAATAAAAGCTGTTCTTTGGAACTTTCTATTCAAAGGATCTTGAAAAAAAAAATGTATCACAATTTTCACAATAAAAATTAAGCAGAGGAACTGTTTCAACACTGATAATAACAAGAAATGTTTCTTGATTACCAACATATTAGACTGATTTCTGAAGGATCATGTGACACTGAAAATTCAGTTTTGCTATGACTGGACTAGCTGTGACCCGGGACCACAAAACCAGACATAAGGGGAAATCTTTTGAAATTGTACATCATCTAAAAAGGTGATAAATAAGCTTTCCATTACAGTTTTTCTGAATTGCTAAAACATTTCTTGAAACCATCACTCATTTTCTCAAAACCTTAAACACAAATCCAAATACTCAAACTAAATTCTTGAAACCTCTGACTCTTCCATCAAAATCAAAATCACTGCAAAACCATTTCACTTGCACTCAAAAATCAAACACTTGCATTTCAGATCACACACAGGAGTCAATAAAGAAAACACTACAGAGAATGGAGAACACAGCATCCAGATCATTACAGAAAAAAAGCGTATTGCATTGAGTAAACAATTTTGCAATTCTGTAAAAAAGTATAGTAATTGCAACTGAGTAAGGTAAATATATTGTATAGGCCTACTGTATGTACTGCAAGAATAGTATTGTGCTGCATATTGAATACTGTAGTAGTGAATGTTTGTATATATTCAGCACTTGGATAGTGCAAAAATATTGCAGTTCAACTGCAAAGGCCAAAAAAGTCAAATAAAACTCTAAATGAATAGCATGTTACAGTTCAGTCAAATACTGCAAGTTGTGCAACTGTAAAATCAGGGTCAATGAGAGATTCCTTCTGTCTCAGCATCATGTCTTTGTGCTTGAGTCCGGCCTGAGGACTTTGTCCACATCACAAGTAATGTTGTCTTTTTTGCTAGACAAAGAGAAAAAGCCCTCTGGTCTGACAGATCCAGCCTTGATAACACTCTCTAAACCTTACTCTTTCTCTCTTCATCCTCTTCCTCCTCATCCTCCACTTCTTACTGTACTTGTACTCTTCCTCCTCTCCTTCTCAGATTGTTTCCATTATTCGTATCATCATTCAGTCACCTGTGCCACTTGTGCACTCTGAGCTGGCTCATATTTTATACAGTTGGTTTGATCACATCATTAGAAACAAGTGTGAACAATTTTGAAATCGTTGCGTGTAAACGATAACAACTGTGCTTTAGTTGTGTTTAACTTTTGCCGCTTGTGTGTAGCATTTTGCAGCACAAATGCATCACAGTGTGATAAG
>NW_015505743.1:568144-569021 GCF_001515645.1 Sinocyclocheilus grahami | reverse complement strand
CATGATCTTCAGAAATCAGTATAATATGCTGATCTGCTGCTCGAGAAACATTTCTGATTATTATCAATGTTGAAAACATTAATATTTCTGTGGAAACCGTGATGCATTTTATTTTTCAGGATTCACAGATGAACAGAAAGTTCAAAAGAGCAGCATTTATTTGACTACTGTGACATTATAAATGTTTTTACTGTCATGTTTCATCAATTTAGTGCATCCTCGATGAACAAAAGTATGATTTATTTTTTAATCTTACTACAAACATTTTAATGGTAGTGTATCATGGTTTCTACAAAAGTATTCAGCAAATATTTAATAGCTATATAATTCAGCAAATATTTGTTTTTATATAGCTTTAATAAATTATATTTACAGTTTTTCTGAATTGCTAAAACACATTTCTTGAAACCATCACTCATTTTCTAATTTTCTCAAAACCTTAAACACAAATCCAAATACTCAAACTAAATTCTTGAAACCTCTGACTCTTCCATCAAAATCAAAATCACTGCAAAACCATTTCACTTGCACTCAAAAATCAAATTTCAGATCTTCAGATCACACACAGGAGTCAATAAAGAAAACACTACAGAGAATGGAGAACACAGCATCCAGATCATTAAAGCGTATTGGCGTATTGCATTGAGTAAACAATTTTGCAATTCTGTAAAAAAGTATAGTAATTGCAACTGAGTAAGGTAAATATATTGTATAGGCCTACTGTATGTACTGCAAGAATAGTATTGTGCTGCATATTGAATACTGTAGTAGTGAATGTTTGTATATATTCAGCACTTGGATAGTGCAAAAATATTGCAGTTCAACTGCAAAGGCCAAAAAAGTCAAATAAAACTCTAAATGAATAGCATGTTACAGT
>NW_015505743.1:558400-568010 GCF_001515645.1 Sinocyclocheilus grahami | reverse complement strand
TCTGGTCTGACAGATCCAGCCTTGATAACACTCTCTAAACCTTACTCTTTCTCTCTTCATCCTCTTCCTCCTCATCCTCATCCTCCACTTCTTACTGTACTTGTACTCTTCCTCCTCTCCTTCTCAGATTGTTTCCATTATTCGTATCATCATTCAGTCACCTGTGCCACTTGTGCACTCTGAGCTGGCTCATATTTTATACAGTTGGTTTGATCACATCATTAGAAACAAGTGTGAACAATTTTGAAATCGTTGCGTGTAAACGATAACAACTGTGCTTTAGTTGTGTTTAACTTTTGCCGCTTGTGTGTAGCATTTTGCAGCACAAATGCATCACAGTGTGATAAGTGTTTAAGTGAATGAGAATGGGTTTAGAGTTTTGCAGAAAAAGTGCATGAGATTTGCAAATAGAGTCTAACTGCCTGAACGTGTTTAAGGTTTAGCAGAAAGAGTGCTTTATTCGACAAATTGGTTTACGCTAGTGAGAATTTGGTTCAGAGAATGGAGTTTAGTGTTTTAGCAATTCAGAAAAACTGTAATATGTGGTTTGTTAGGATATGACCATATTTGGCCGAGATACAACTATTTGAACATCTGGAATCTGAGGGGGCAAAAAAATCTAAATGTTGAGAAAATCGCCTTTAAAGTTGCCCAAATGTTCTTAGCAATGCATATTACTAATCAAAAATTAAGCTTTGATATATTTACAGTAGGTAATTTACAAAATATCTCCATGTAACATGATCTTTACATAATATCCTAATGATTTTTGGCATAAAAAGAAAACGCGATAATTTTGACCCATACAGTGTATTGTTGGCTATTGCTACAAATATACCCATGCTACTTATGACTGGTTTTGTGGTCCAGGGTCACAAATTACATCTTAAAATATATCAAATAAATGCAGTCTTGGTGAGTGCAAGAGACCTCCTTAAAAAAATAAAATGAAAGTCTGCGTAAACCAGAAGTTACTGCCAACTGGATTTCAGTATGGTGACGTATTTCCAACCGAAACGGAATATTGAGTAGAAGGCGGAGTTTTATTTTTGCACTCCTTCTCTCATCTCTCACTCGCAGCAAACTAAACGGTTGGAGGGGCGTGGTTAAGCAAATTCTGCCCAAGCCGTCAAACTGACGTCATCAGAGAAGGCATTACATTCCAGAGTGGAAGTAAATGATCAGATTTTGATTAAAGATTACTAAAACAAACTATTTTTTTCAGAGGATTAACTTGCACTGATTAATTGTTGACTTTAAAGGGCACCTATTATGCAAAATCCACTTTTACATGGTGTTTAGACATAAATGTGTGTTGGCAGTGTGTGAACAACCACCCTACAACGATAAAAATCCACCCACTCCTCATTTTTTAATCCCCTTTAAACTAAATCAGTCTCACTTAGGGATGCAGCGATTAACCGGTTTCGCGATTAACCGCGCTTTAAAACGTCACGGTTAATTAATCGTAAAGGTTCCTCTAAACCGAGTGTTTCTGTTACACAGAACGGAACTGTTGCAGCTTGCGCAAAACGAAAACAAAGTTACACTAGCGGTGCACCAGCTTAAAATGAGGTGCTTATCAGAGGCACGGAGGCTACTACATGCATTAGATGAACTGTGACAGAGGGACCAAACAGCGAAGCTTTATTTCCACCAGAGAAATACCTGTCGATAGTGTGGGACCATTTTGGGTACACCAAGAATGACCAGGGTGTCATTTAAATATTGCTGTAAAAACTGCTGCTAAAAAGCGAATACATAAGGAATAATGCACGGCTAGCTGTACATTGAACGATTTTAATGCACGATGTGAAGGCAAGAACCACCTGACGTGAAGCTACAGCTCGTTAGCTCCGCATTCTGCCCGCTTCAGATCAGAAAGAGATGAAATAGTGCGGTAAGATCACATTTATTTGAATTAATTATAACATTTAGCTACATTAATTATTCGAGATTGAGAGAGAGGTGACAGTTGCCTGTGTGAATTAGCCTACCTGCGTCTGTGCGTCTCTCCAGTAGACTATTTAATCTATTTTATTAATAAAAGTCACGGGGCAGCATTTGACAGACAGTTTGACAGACAGTTGATTACAATAATATTTCAGTTTATTTCCATCATTAGTAACAGTTTCCCCTGTGGGACAAATAAAGTTAATATTAGTCGTATATTAATAATAGGCTACTTCATTAACTTTGTTATGAAGTAATTAAATGAATAAATGCATAATAATCGTAAAACCGTGATTATTCCTCAGACAATAATCGTACCAACAAAATCTATAATCGTTGCATCCCTAGTCTCACTAGGCCTGCCGTTTTGATTCTCATGCAGTATGACGTCACACTGGGTTTGATTGACAGCCCTGCACTGCTATAGTTTCCGCCCTCAGTGTTTGTACGCTGTCCTCCATTTTCACTGCGCTCCAGCAGCTGTAACGTCAACAATGTCTCGCAAGCAATCCCGATGCTCTGTGTTTGGATGTAAGACTGAACATAAGAGTCTTCATTTTCTCCCAACTTCTGAGCTGCTGAGGATGCTGTGGATTACTTTCATTTTTCAAGTTAATGAGCCTCAAAATCTATCTAAATATGTGTATCACTCCAGACTCCTTTGTGAATGTCATGTTGTTATAGTGCTTAGCCGTTTAACCGCATTTGTGTGTGTCCATTAAGTATTTTTTTATCTGATCAGTGCCGCGGTCGGTCCATTGATCCGCACCGATGACAGGTCAGCACGGCGCGAGGTCTGTTTCGGGCTGTTTCGTCCCACTTTCAGTGCATCTGGCTTCCCATATGTACGGCTTAACACCGGTTCTCTCGGTATATATATGCTTAATGCTTAGAGAACTGAAACTGCAATGCCTGATGAGCTGTAAATAAGGTCTGTAAATAAAGAAAGTGGGTACTCTGGTGAATCAGTGTGGTGTACAGTGTGAATACAGCTTCTGCAAATTTGTCTCAAAGCTCTTGCCTCAGTAAAATCAAATAAGTTTTGTGGTTTATTTGTTTTCCCTTTGCTGGTTAGAACCTGCTATAGCTGATGTCAGTTCATGATGTTTTTTTTTTCCACAAAATAAAAAAAATATATTATTAAAAAAAAAAATGATTTGTGATTTGCCAAAGCAAACACCACTAATAATAATATAGTTAATGTATTATTATTCAAAGCGACTCACATCCTCTGTGTCCTTCACTCTCAGAATCTGCTCCCGTAGGTCCTGCAGGTCATTAAAGGTGGACTGTGCTGTGATGGAGTAAACCAGAGCGAAACCCTGCCCGTTCTTCATGTACAGGTCCCGCATCGCTGTGAACTGCTCCTGTAGGCAAACAATCAATAATCTAATGAGTTCACATTGAAGACTAATGAACTAATTGGCCAGTTGAGTTCATGCATCAGATTAAACTCACTGTGCCTGCAGTGTCCAGGATCTCTAGCATACATTGCTGCCCATCAACCTCAACTTGCTAAAAAAAAAAAAACAGAGAGAGGGTGTCAGTACTGCATTAAAGCATTTCCCTATATGTTGCATTAATACAGCTATACCAAAATGGTTTACTTACCTTTCTATATGAGTCTTCTATTGTGGGATCATATTTTTCAACAAATATTCCCTGTACAAACTGAACGGTCTGTAAAAGACCAGAATCTCATTCAATACAAATAAAGACCTGAATAAATACTACAGACTAGAGAGAAAAACACTACAAATACTGTATACAATGCCCATTTATAATACAGTAATGTGTAGAATTTAAAAATGCTGAAGTTACCAGTGCAGACTTCCCCACGCCTCCAGAGCCCAGGACCACAAGCTTATATTCACGCATGGTGGGTCTCTCTGTTGAGGCCTGTAAGATTCAATCACAACACACACACACACAATTATCATTCATCAGTGCAAGGTTTGAAGCTTAAAACAGGTTTTTGGTTTTCTGAGGACGTGGTTAGCACACTGAGGTTTCCAGAACCATAAATGTTAACAATATTTATACCAATTTTTCAAAGATTTTCATGGCTTACTAAGTATACAAGCGCCTTGTCGCCTACATTATTTTAAATCTACACTTTTTTTTTTTAGTGTTGCTCTGAAGTTACTTTAAAATCTAAATTATTTTCTCTGATTACATGTATGTCAGCGTGATGGGGGCAATGATCCTCCCACCCCTTCCATCAACCACATGACCAACGATTTCCAGATAGAAAATGTCAAGCACCACCCTCACAATACTAAAGAAAAGACTTCCACAACTTTAGTTTCATGCCGAGTTAGCATGCTTTAGTTATAAAGTTTGCATGGTAAAAAAAAAAACTCTTGATGAATTGTTTCTTTAAACTCGTTTCCTTTAAAGCACCGTCACTACAGCTGTATGTTTTACAGGGCTATTTGAGGTCATTCAGGGTGCACTTTAAATTCCACTCTGATCAAGGATGCAAATGCATTCAAATGACCAAACAAACAGCTTATCTACTGCATGTAGATCCAACTGAAAGCTATGCTAATGCACTAGTTCATTCAGCCTGAAGCAACTAAATCTAGAAAAAAGTGGCTCAATTAAAACTTTCTGAACACTGAGGAAAGTCAAAAATTACCATGAAATGAAAATTGTGATTGTGAACTTTTCCTCTTCTACTGTGAAGCATATCAGATAAAAAACAGCTTCTTGAATGAGGAAAATGTAAGGCAGAACTTGATTTTGTCCATCTGGAATTGATTAAATTGTTGTCGTTTCCTAATTGCTGCAATCTCATATGAGTGGCAGGTCGCTGGAGGAGAAGAATGACTGCCTTGTCATTCTATCTGACCCTCCTAAGATCCCATTTTGTTCAGTAAATAAGCAAATCAGTTAATAATATGTACAGCAATATTTTCAGTGATTGAGATTAACTTATAAACTTCAAAAATAAAAAATAAGGAAAAGCCATGGGTAAATTAAGAAAGATTCCAAAGGAAATCTTCCTTTCACACCACTAAATGTCAATCACTATAAGCAATAAAAAGGCACAGACAAGACTGTGCCATTATCCAAACCAGTGAATATCAATCTATTAGTTTTTTTCTGATTACACCTTTAAATGTCATCAGATTAAACTAAATATCACAAATACAGATAAAACCATTGCAACAGGTGTACAGATAACCATTGTCTCCCCTAGACGCCTCAATAACATTACGGTGTCACCAGGACTGTAATTATAACGTTACATCTCCTCTACAGCTGTGGGATCCAATCTGCACGAAACATTCCTCTAGTCTATACTACCAGCTGTAATGTCATTTTGGTCACTTGTCGAGTGAGATTGTATGCCAATGTGGACACCGGGAGTTCATATGTAAATCAAAACGCAGGTTAAATACAAAACACACAGAATTTAACTTGTTAACCAGCACATAGTAATCCCATTTAACGCGCACAGATCAAATATTTCCCCGTTAACATGAGGACAGGTATTTGTTTTCGTCTGCTCGCAGGAGAGACCGCGGCCTGTAAACGCACCGGTGTTTCCTGTGAACTTCGACAGGCAGCAGCGCTGCTGTGCGGGGGTAATTCTGCTCAGTCAGCCGGCCTGCGCCTCATTAGCTCGCGCTAGCACCTTAGCATGTTCATTACGCCAAGTTTTGTTGAGCGACCTTCCTCCCAAACCCGGCGCTCGCTGTATAGTGCGCGAGCTTGTGAATGTAACTGTGAATGACCGTGCCGAGTCGCGGTGGTTCGGGGATTCGTTAACAGTTCACTCACCGTGTCCCGCCGCTCCGCCGCGCGCTCAGACTCCGGTCACTAGGACTAACTGCAGAACCACGGAACCATACGTCATGACAGTCTGAGGACAACAGCGCCAGACTAACAGTCTGAGGCCGGAAGTGGGCGGAGCAAGTGTTGCCTTCCGCTACTTCCGTGTTTTGGACCGTTTCAAAGTTTAAAACAACGTTATCATCAAGTATTATATTAAAACGATTGAATTTAAAAGATATATAAGATGCACTTATATATATATGTGTATGTAAAAAAAAAAAAAGTAGACATACTACTATAGACAATTGTCAGTTTTTTTTTTTTATTATAGTTTATTATACATTTGTTTTTTGTCAAATGATTAACAATATAAATTTTACAAATCTTTATAAAAAAAACAAAAAACAAAGCTTGAGCATTTGCAATTTTTTTATACTCCATTTCAAAACTAACCACGTTTTTTCATAGAACAAAAATAAAAATATTAATTTAAATAAAATGTGTTTTCCCCTCTTAAATAGAAAAAACATCACACACTAGTTGTACCTGCCCCAAATAAATACAATTAATTAAAAATACAAAATCAAACTTAAGTAAATAAATAAATTGAAGTTATGCAGGCACACATTTAACAATAATTCTCAAAAATAACATTAATACTAAATTAAATCAAAACTCCATAAACATGGAGTTAATCCTGAGGTGCCTTTTGTCCAGACACTCGCAAAGAAAAACGTCCATATCTTCCTTGAATTGGAAACAAAACATGAAAGGCTCTTTGGCCAGTTGTTGGTCATCATTGATTTCCGCCTGATTAAATTGAAGGGCCTTTTCCTGGTCTTCCTGGTTTAATTTCAGATACCACGGCTCTTCCACAAAACCTCTGAAGGCATGGCAGTTTTTCCACAGCCATCCAACTGCGGTCAAGAGGTCTTTTACTATCAATGGCTCCTTCATGAGAGAAGAGTAAAAAAAAAAGGGATGAAATATTTAATTCATTTAAATAAACTTATCTCACAAGAGAAGAGATGGTTTGGCCCAGATTTAGCTGCTAGCTAATTTTCATCTGTTGTCCCTGGGCAGATTGGAAGTGTCCTCAATAATACCTTGTGTTTTAATCAGGATGTAGCATGTAAATCAAAGTTTTGAAATTCTGTTTTTCTCATGTGCCCCTGTTTGAGACAATAAAAACATACCATGTCGGCGATTTCAGTGTCATGTTGTTCAAGTGGCACCTGCACATCAATGGCAGCATGCTTCCGACAACAAATTAATTTTAAGTTAATGTATAGACAGATGTACAAAAAAAAACTTTCTGAGAGAGAGAGGGAGACCTTTCAATGGCAAAATTCTCCATCAGAATAAGGCACCACCATTTTCGACTTCAGACTTGCATATGGGGGGAAAAAAGTGTTAATAGATCAACAATTTAATAGATTATATTATATAGTTAATAGATCTTTTTATACAAAGACTTGACCAAATCATGCAGAAAACCAGCTAATTCCACAGGGACTACTATTACATAATATTAGACATATTATAATAATACGTTCATACCCCCATGCACAACAGCCTTTTTGAAGTGAATTTTGATGTGACTATTCAATTTGTCCAGTCTTGTCAGTTTTAAAATACTACTAGCACAAAAAGGGCAGTGAAAATTTCTGCAGCATGTTGTGCATTGCTCCAAAGGTGGTACTGCTGAACCTCTCTGAATCGTTATATGGTTCTATAGACAAAATCAAATACATTTAAAGCATTTCTCAGTCAGAAAATTGAACAAATGCAGTAAAATACAACGTCAATAACAAATGAAAATCCCAAATCATGAATATGTAACCTAACAAAGTGATACAATCCAATTGCAAAATAATTATGTGCTTAAGTGTCTTCGTCACAATGCCCACTTGCAAAATACTTAGAGCCCTTTTGTATAAGCGTTAATCCAAAAACAATCGATTAAATACACAAAAGGCAATTTTTTTTTACCGTTTTCTCTTCTTCCGCCATGATGATGCCGTTTTCATTAACTTTTGACTGAGCTCTCGTAATTACGCCGTGATTAACTTCTTACCGTCTCTTCCGCCATTATTAGTTTATATGAACTCCGCCCACTTCCGGCCTCAGACTGTTAGTCTGGCGCTGTTGTCCTCAGACTGTCATGACGTATGGTTCTGCGGTTCTGCAGTTGGTTGTTATTGGACACTCTCGCGGATGCAAACGTCACTGCAGCGCGCGGAAGGCTGGCCTGACACATTACAGTCACTAACGGGTTAAAGAGACATATGATATATAATTCTAAAATATGTAATCTTCCACAAATTCTTTGGTGCGTGCAATCGATAGAATTTTTTTAAATGTCTTATTTATTAATTTTGAACAAGTAATATATACATACATACATTTGACTTTGTTCTGCCAAGGAAATAAAAAAAGAAAGCTTATTTTCCATACAAATATGCCCGGCTCCAGAATCAAATCACTGAGGGTGCTTCTTAAATACATCGCCTAAAAGTATACATATCAAGTTTTTGCGTGTTGTGTGTGTTTGTTTGCTTGTTTTGTTTTTATAATAGATTAAAAAAAAACAAGTAGGTATAATAGAAAAATAATAGATAATGCTTGTGTTAGAATGTCATTATTTATAATAAATAAAAAGAAAATAAGTAGAAAGAATAGATAGAATAGAAAATGCTAGCGTTATAGGTCCCCTGAAATGCTTAGAACCGCAGCGAAAAGAAATGGTGAAACATCCAAACATTTAGTATCTCTGAAAAGCCCTGAATGTGCACTGTACAGGACCAGACCTAAAACTGTGGCATGTATACTCTCAGAGAAATTCACTAAAATGTAATATATATATATATATATATATAAACGTCAATAACAAATGAAAATCCCAAATCATGAATATGTAACCTAACAAAGTGATACAATCCAATTGCAAAATAATTATGTGCTCAAGTGTCTTCGTCACAATGCCCACTTGCAAAATACTTAGAGCCCTTTTGTATAAGCGTTAATCCAAAAACAATCGATTAAATACACAAAAGGCAATTTTTTTTTACCGTTTTCTCTTCTTCCGCCATGATGATGCCGTTTTCATTAACTTTTGACTGAGCTCTCGTAATTACGCCGTGATTAACTTCTTACCGTCTCTTCCGCCATTATTAGTTTATATGAACTCCGCCCACTTCCGGCCTCAGACTGTTAGTCTGGCGCTGTTGTCCTCAGACTGTCATGACGTATGGTTCTGCGGTTCTGCAGTTGGTTGTTATTGGACACTCTCGCGGATGCAAACGTCACTGCAGCGCGCGGAAGGCTGGCCTGACACATTACAGTCACTAACGGGTTAAAGAGACATATGATATATAATTCTAAAATATGTAATCTTCCACAAATTCTTTGGTGCGTGCAATCGATAGAATTTTTTTAAATGTCTTATTTATTAATTTTGAACAAGTAATATATACATACATACATTTGACTTTGTTCTGCCAAGGAAATAAAAAAAGAAAGCTTATTTTCCATACAAATATGCCCGGCTCCAGAATCAAATCACTGAGGGTGCTTCTTAAATACATCGCCTAAAAGTATACATATCAAGTTTTTGCGTGTTGTGTGTGTTTGTTTGCTTGTTTTGTTTTTATAATAGATTAAAAAAAAACAAGTAGGTATAATAGAAAAATAATAGATAATGCTTGTGTTAGAATGTCATTATTTATAATAAATAAAAAGAAAATAAGTAGAAAGAATAGATAGAATAGAAAATGCTAGCGTTATAGGTCCCCTGAAATGCTTAGAACCGCAGCGAAAAGAAATGGTGAAACATCCAAACATTTAGTATCTCTGAAAAGCCCTGAATGTTTGG
>NW_015505743.1:456874-558125 GCF_001515645.1 Sinocyclocheilus grahami | reverse complement strand
AGCTGATCCGTGCTGGTCGCTGAGGAAATACATCAACTTCGTGCTGTGGATCGCCGGATCGGCTTTCACCGTGGACGAAGCAGAGTCCAGTCCGGGGTCGTCACATGTGGTTGCCGCAAGCCCACCAGATGCTCCTTCGTCGAATCCGCCGGCCGTGCCGTTCTCAAGCCCATCGGCCTTCGCTCACTCATGCCGCCATGTGTGACGCTGTGTGACGCATTTTATGGAGGACTGTTTCCTGAACCTGCAGAGTAGCATACCATGGGTCTGTGCTCAAAGGCTGTTCTATAAGTGGGGCAGTTCCAACTTTGCAAGGACAGTCTGGCGCTTCTGACTCACAGACTGCAAGTACATTTTTTATATTTAAAGAATTTGCCACTGATGATTCAAACTCGAGTAGCACTTGTTGTTTGTCGTTTCTCCGATCACAAATGCAGACATGGTTTTATGTTTACGCGTAAAAACACAGTATAAGTAATTATAATCAGTAATTATGTCCCCACTGGATGCAACAAATGCCTCGTTTGTAATGGGTTTTATTGGTTTTGTCTCGCTGTGCTGGGAGACGGCATCAGAGTGTGTTAAGGGGCATAACGTTTCCGTCACACGTTTTCAGCCAATCACAACGCACTGGATTACAGTATGTGGAAAATTATGTGTTTTTTGAACCTTAAACAGCATAAACACATTTCATTACACCAAATACACAAAATAATGTTCTTTTTAGTAACATCATATGACCCCTAAAACAAATATTAACAAATTCTGATGCAATAAATATGGTATAATTTAACAGTGTTCATCCCTCCAAAACAGAGAAAAGATATTTCACAAACATATACATTTCTGTCTCTTAAGTGTTAGTGTATATAATGAGTTGTATTTGTAGGGGTTAAAAAACAGGAAGGGGGCAAAAACCTTTTCACACCACTGTATACTGTATATATAATAATATAGGGTCTCAGGAGGTTAGGCTACATTTAGGCAACATTTCGTCATTTAGCAGACATTTATATCCAAATCCACTTTTATACAAATGAGGATATTAATAAACAACTGATAAAATTATAAAGGCGGGGCATAGAGGAGAAACAATAATGTACAGTATGTGGAAAATTATGTGTTTTTTGAACCTTAAACAGCATAAACACATTTCATTACACCAAATACACAAAATAATGTTCTTTTTAGTAACATCATATGACCCCTAAAACAAATATTAACAAATTCTGATGCAATAAATATGGTATAATTTAACAGTGTTCATCCCTCCAAAACAGAGAAAAGATATTTCACAAACATATACATTTCTGTCTCTTAAGTGTTAGTGTATATAATGAGTTGTATTTGTAGGGGTTATTATAGCACAATTCCCCCCACCCCAGACCTCACTAATTTTCAAATCGTGGCTATGGTCATGAGTTTAGTGCTCATAAAAATTCAACATAGGCTATAACATTTGGCCACAGTAAATTAGGCTATGAGCAACCAAACAGATCAAAGCTATAAGGGACAGTTCCTCATTTTGTTTGCAACAGACATCGCAAAATGTTCTATTCTTTGACCACATACTGTACATCACAAATGCTCTGCAAAAGTGTTCAAATCGAATGCAGAACAGACACTGATCTGCCATCCAGGAAATGGTGAACTAATGTTCATTTGGTCATCAGACTGATGGATGATGGCTAAAGTTACTCTGCAAACAATATACTTTTTATTGACTTAGTGCAGAAATTGTGTTATCATACACATAAAAAGAGACATGATGCTGCTGCTGCTGATGAGATTATGATTAGGTCTAAATATGGAGTAATTATAATAGTAAATAATTAGTTCCACATTCCAGAATGACTCTGTTCTTGAGTCACGTGCAGTAATATAGTTGAATAGTTTAGAGAAGAACAGTCTTCTTTAGGTGGATCATCCAAACTATACACTACCATTGTACAGACATCGTCCACAGCCTGACAGAGAGCAAAATATAGAATGACAGTTCATACACAGTAAAGATTCAACACTGAGTTCAGAAAACGTTCAAAGCTAACAACTCAAATATACTCAAGCATGCATTGATGATCATTTTTGTATTCTTTTTTACTTGAAAATTTTTCAGATAAATTTGTTTGGTGCAAAATGTTCTTGCTGGCACACAGAAAGGTTTCCATACCTGGTTGAAGTCTGGTGGATCTTGAGCTGTATCTTCAGTGGTGTGAGGTTTCAAAGCGTGAATAATATAAATAATGTTAATAGATTTCATTTATCATTAAAAGGTTAGAATGAATTATAAAAAATAAAGACCTGAGGAATATGAGACTTGACTGAAGATGATTCGGAAGCATCATGCTAGTTTAAACCTCAGTACATTGATGTTTATGATCTTACATTTGGACTTTGCATCTGATCTTCTGCTGTAGATACACACTAAAGCCACAATGATCCAGAAAACCAGGAATAACAAAACACCTGCACAAACCACAGTCACATTGACTGGAAGAAAAAATAAGTACAAGCACAATAAATAAAAATAAATAACCAATTACTGTTATTGTAAGAATTCTAATACAGAAACATAAACAAACAAATGGGTATAAAAAAAGAAGAGTCATCAGAGGAGCTGTTGACTGGAGGAGTGGAACCTGGTGAATGGACTGTTGATGGTAGTTCATCTGAGTGAGAATTATCTGGGAGAGACAGAATCACAGTATTACTTGTAAACAGAGTAAAATTTATTATTATTATTCAAGAAAAAAACGTTACTTTTTTCAACTGATCAAAACGATTAAAATAATAAAGATTATGAATTACAAACTGAACTGTAAATAAGTTAAGGGGGAATGTCTTTTCTCTATTTTGCTAAATGGATGAACTTGTACCTGCCGAGGTGAGTGTTGTTGTCCATGTAGATGTTATATGTGTGTTTTCAGGGGTGTGTGTAGATCTGCTCACGGGAGCTGCTGAGGATAAAACAGAAAAAGAGGAATTTAAGTATAATAAAACGTTTTTGTGAAATATTTAAATGGGAAGATGAATATATAGGCTACATTATATTCACAAACTGTTTGCATACCTACCTTGATGGACAGATAGATTAACTGTCTTCAGTGTGTCAGTGAACCATTGATCAAGTCCACAGTGATAAACACCAGAGTCTGTGAGTCTGAGATGTTTGATGGTTACAGTAAAGAACTGTCCATTTACAGTATTAGTCAAAGATTATCTTCCATCCAAGATGACCGGATCAGGCTTTGCAGTTTTAATCAAAACATGCTTAGATGATTCACAGGGATGACGGCAAAAGTACTTGGGTGTATATCTATGGTTATCTAGATATGGACATCTGATCTTCACCGTTTCACCCACTGTTCTCACATAAACATTTCCAGACTTCATCAACACACTGGGCAAAACTAGAGAAAACACAATTAAAAATGTCATTGTTTTATACAGATAGACAGTATACAGACAGTTGTCAGATAACTACAACTGAACAAGTTTAAAATCAGTGACCGTCTTAAATTCTTTCTGAAGTGCTCACATAATTCAGGCAAGATCCTTTTACACAAAAAAATAAATAAATACAACAATGTGGATTTATTACAGAAGTTTGTTTTTAAAACACTTTGTGATATTATCATTAGGATAGTTCACTTCAGAGGTCACCAAGTTCAAGTATTTCCTGGTTTAACATACACACGACTGCAATACAAGATTATTATGTATCAAGCAGGAAAAAAAATATTTACCAATAAAAACCAAAATAATCTTTAGATGGACTTTCATTCTCCCTAATTTATCACATCAGAGCTGTATCTTCAGTGGTGTGAGGTTTCAAAGCATCAACATGTGAATAATATAAATAATGTTAATAGATTTCATTTATCATTAAAAGGTTAGAATGAATTATAAAAAATAAAGACCTGAGGAATATGAGACTTGACTGAAGATGATTCGGAAGCATCATGCTAGTTTAAACCTCAGTACATTGATGTTTATGATCTTACATTTGGACTTTGCATCTGATCTTCTGCTGTAGATACACACTAAAGCCACAATGATCCAGAAAACCAGGAATAACAAAACACCTGCACAAACCACAGTCACATTGACTGGAAGAAAAAATAAGTACAAGCACAATAAATAAAAATAAATAACCAATTACTGTTATTGTAAGAATTCTAATACAGCAACATAAACAAACAAATGGGTATAAAAAAAGAAGAGTCATCAGAGGAGCTGTTGACTGGAGGTTGGTGGTGATTGGACTGTTGATGGTAGTTCATCTGAGTGAGAATTATCTGGGAGAGACAGAATCACAGTATTACTTGTAAACGGAGTAAAATTTATTATTATTATTCAAGAAAAAAACCTTACTTTTTTCAACTGATCAAAACGATTAAAATAATAAAGATTATGAATTACAAACTGAACTGTAAATAAGTTAAGGGGGAAAGTCTTGTCTCTATTTTGCTAAATGGATGAACTTGTACCTGCCGAGGTGAGTGTTGTTGTCCATGTAGATGTTATATGTGGTGTTTTTCAGGGGTGTGTGTAGATCTGCTCACGGGAGCTGCTGAGGATAAAACAGAAAAAGAGGAATTTAAGTATAATAAAACGTTTTTGTGAAATATTTAAATGGGAAGATGAATATATAGGCTACATTATATTCACAAACTGTTTGCATACCTACCTTGATGGACAGATAGATTAACTGTCTTCAGTGTGTCAGTGAACCATTGATCAAGTCCACAGTGATAAACACCAGAGTCTGTGAGTCTGAGATGTTTGATGGTTACAGTAAAGAACTGTCCATTTACAGTATCAGTCAAAGAGTATCTTCCATCCAAGATGACCGGATCAGGCTTTGCAGTTTTAATCAAAACATGCTTAGATGATTCACAGGGATGACGGCAAAAGTACTTGGGTGTATATCTATGGTTATCTAGATATGGACATCTGATCTTCACCGTTTCACCCACTGTTCTCACATAAACATTTCCAGACTTCATCAACACACTGGGCAAAACTAGAGAAAACACAATTAAAAATGTCATTGTTTTATACAGATAGACAGTATACAGACAGTTGTCAGATAACTACAACTGAACAAGTTTAAAATCAGTGACCGTCTTAAATTCTTTCTGAAGTGCTCACATAATTCAGGCAAGATCCTTTTACACAAAAAAATAAATAAATACAACAATGTGGATTTATTACAGAAGTTTGTTTTTAAAACACTTTGTGATATTATCATTAGGATAGTTCACTTCAGAGGTCACCAAGTTCAAGTATTTCCTGGTTTAACATACACACGACTGCAATACAAGATTATTATGTATCAAGCAGGAAAAAAAATATTTACCAATAAAAACCAAAATAATCTTTAGATGGACTTTCATTCTCCCTAATTTATCACATCAGAAGAATCAGAATCAGAATGAGCTTTATTACCAGGTATGTTTACACATACGAGGAATTTGTTTTCGTGACAGAAGGATATCAAGCAAGATATCCTCTTTATAAAAAATACAGCATAACAATCACAACGATAAAATCGTCTTACTGACTCTCACTTCTTTGTTCCATCCGTTGCCAGAAGAACAGTGCTTTTTTTGAGAAAGACAGAGAGAAAAAGAGTGACTAACCTACAAAAAAAAGGAACCAATGACTGTCTAGCAGTGGGACTGACATGGCTGCAGGGGCCAACACATAGCAGTCTTTGGCTCAGGAAGGAAATGAAGCCGATCAGCAGTTGACACTTGATGCATTTGCAAGTACATATTTGATTTTGCAAGCTTAGTGTTGTTAACAAAACTGTGAAAGAAAAAGAGGGAGACTTTCAGCTATTAATAGTACTTCTGTATTCTTTTTCCATTAAAAACAGGGGCTGTGAATTTCTGTGAACATCTGTCTGCTCTAAAATATATTTACCAAGTCATTTAATTGCTCTTCTGTAAATTATGCTCATTTATGTGCTGATTTTTCTTTGTTGTAGCTATTTTTGCTTTACTGCAATATCTACATATTGACTATGTCTTCCATTTCCTACAGAGAAATGACCATGATTTACTTTGAAAATGGTAGTCTGTCTCTACATATTCCATCTACTGTCTGCTTTGCATTTGTTTATAATACATCATTTTAATTTGTTATATGAAATGATCCCGTACAGAGATAACAGTTATAGGTATGTCTTCTTTATCCACAAAATAAACTTACACTTCACATTTTAATTACATTCATTAAACGGAAAACAACAAAAGAGTTCAGAGTTGATAGTTTGACCCTTTGTTCCATTTTTAAAAATCAAACTTAATCCATACCAGATAGTACTTCTGTATTCTTTTTCCATTAAAAACAGGGGCTGTGAATTTCTGTGAACATCTGTCTGCTCTAAAATATATTTACCAAGTCATTTAATTGCTCTTCTGTAAATTATGCTCATTTATGTGCTGATTTTTCTTTGTTGTAGCTATTTTTGCTTTACTGCAATATCTACATATTGACTATGTCTTCCATTTCCTACAGAGAAATGACCATGATTTACTTTGAAAATGGTAGTCTGTCTCTACATATTCCATCTACTGTCTGCTTTGCATTTGTTTATAATGCATCATTTTAATTTGTTATATGAAATGATCCCGTACAGAGATAACAGTTATAGGTATGTCTTCTTTATCCACAAAATAAACTTACACTTCACATTTTAATTACATTCATTAAACGGAAAACCATTTGTGGTGGTTAATTCACCAATTTGTTATCGAGCTAAAATTCATGGAATCAAGTCTAACACAATATAGTCCAAACATCTAATCCACATCAGGTAAGATTACATATACAGAGATCTCAGGTAATTCATATTCGCTAACTTCTCAAGTGACATCTAAATTTTTTATCACAATTAAAAGCAGGTGTGCTTGTTCTCATCTTGATTTTAAAGCTAAGAGGGATACATAAGAAACGCTGTCCATGGATGTGGTAATGTTTGTAGATGTGAGAGGGAGTGGGTTGTATTAATTGTTCAAATTTCCCTTTGTACTGTATACTACAAAATATGCTGCAGAATGCATGGGATGAATCTTCACCTCAATATCTTAATAAACTCAATACTAGAATGTATATGGTCTGCACAGCTGTCATTGGTACAAATGGAGGATTGTTTGATGAACAATTTGATGAATAGCATTTGTAATGAAACCATGATGAATACATTTTTTAAACAGTATATAATTTAATACAGAAGCTCAAACTCTCAAAAGTCCAGATGAAAAATCCATAGCTAAACAGATCATGTAATTTAACACAATATCGCATGCATAATCAGAATAAGTTTATAGATCTCATGTAGAATGCCCTACTATTGAACAAAAACATAACATCAAGGCAGATCACTACTTTTTTTTTAGATTCTTTAAATGAACTCATGAACTACCTTTGTTTTTTATTTTGTACTGTTCTCTGACACACACACACACACACACACACAGACACCATCCCTTACTGATCACATCTCTTGCGATAAGTTTATAGATCTCATGTAGAATGCCCTACTATTGAACAAAAACATAACATCAAGGCAGATCCCTACTTTTTTTTTAGATTCTTTAAATGAACTCATGAACTACCTTTGTTTTTTATTTTGTACTGTTCTCTGACACACACACACACACACACACACAAAGACGACTTCCCTTACTGATCACATCTCTTGCGCGGCGGGATGCTGGACTCATGAAAAATAATCAAGTAGTTTGTATTCACCAAAAAAACTGATTTACTGAAGTGAAAACACGGACGGAATTGGCGTTAGGGCGAGCTTGCTGGTGTGCGGGCAGAGGATTGGGCAGCCTTCCTTGAACAGTTGTTCACGATTTCTAAATTACTTAAAGGCACAATATGTAATTTTCACCGCTGGAGGGCGCATATTGAAAATAAACAAAGAAACAAAGGTGTAGTTTGATGACAGTGACTGAGTGTGGAATCATGGGAGTTGTGGTCTTCATCCCCACAGCTGATGCAATGGGACTCGGGCAGAAATCATGTTCATGGATGAGCTAATGATTTATTAAGGTAGTAGAATGAAGCAGGGTGAGGCTGAAAGCCGTCGAAGCGAAACGAGGCGGCTGGAAAACAGCGGAGCTTTTATTATGCCACAGTCGACGGCTTCCGCTCGTTCCGGTCGTGCGTATGTGGGGAAAAAAAGCAGCGTTGTTTTATCATACTAGATACATTTGAAAGTTCTGTTATAATGCTACTCTGTGCAGTTGTCACCAGTCTATTAAAACGCATAACATATTAAAGCGTCTTTGGTGTTTCCATGTTTACTACAAAACAAAACAAAATGAAGGTTATGATGTCATTGGCAGGCGACACAATGACAATATGGACACGGTCCGTGTCACTAATTAAAATTGCTTATTTCTCTGGATTTAAACATTCTTCGGAACATTTGGGATAATGTAAGTACACAAGTCAGCAAATTATATAACACTGTTCAAATGGTTTTTGGATATTTTAATAAAAAAATCTTGCATATTGTGCCTTTAACGTATACTGCGTGAGGGGGGCTGTGATTGGATGATGACAAGTATCGGTGATCATCCTCAAGTGATCAGTACTGCTGCTGTACCAGTCAGTGGTTAGATCAGCGTAGCAGTAAAAAAAAACGGGACAAGGGAAGTCACGTACGGGACAAATCAATTAGGCCCAAAATATGCAGTAGCCCCTCACTGCAGAACAAAGATCCAGGGGGCGTGGTTGGATCCACATCTAGGGGGTGGAGATGGTAGGTTTAGGGGTGGGTTTAGGTATCAGGGAGTGGAGACGGGTAGGTTTAGGTATATGTAAGGCGGGAGGAGTTGGATCTGGATCCAACCTCGCCCCCTGGATCTTGTGTTCTGCAGTGAGGACCATCTGAAAATACAGGACATCCCGGCTAATACGGGACGGTTGGCAACCCTACTCGGAAGTAAAGGCCCACTGCTATGATCGGCTAAAGTTGTGTATGTTTGACACATTCCTCATAGATGCATGCTGCTGTGATTTAGGTCAAAAATGCATAAATAACTCAATAAATATCAAGCGATCTGTAAGAAGAAGCAATAGTGACATAATGAAAACAGTTACTCACACTTGTGTTGTTACATCGTCTTTTAGTTTCAGTCTTTTTGAAAATCCCGCATCGAATTGTGCCATGTTTGTAAATGAATCCGCGGTAAAATGAAGTGAACAAAGGACCGAGTTCTTACTGACGAGGTCTGGAAGTTCATTAAAAATGAACTTCATCCACTCTTTCCTAACATTGGGATAAGAGGGAAGGCAATGCAAAGACTGTTTTTTTCCCACAATTTGGAACTGCACCGCGCCTTGTTTGTCTTCGGAGCCATCTTTATCATTTGGTTTCTGCATAGACCTGCGAGTTTGCCTCTCGTTAACACTACATGGGTGGTGTGGGCGGGGCTAAACAGGCAGTGATCTCGTCTTCTTCTGTGGAGGCGGGGTTTATCCACACTATTACATCATAGAGTAGAACATTCCAAAAGCTGTTGTTTTGGGAGACTGCCTTCAATATAAGCTGTTTTAGACTAACAACAAAGTTTTGAGTTCTGAAACTTCAGAATGTTTTTATAGTACAATGACCTCTTATTTGTCGAAAGATCAAGGGAATTTTGGTTTCTCAGTTCATGACCCCTTTAAGAGGTTTATTTAGCATATTGCATTCTAGACAGAGTAATGATTAGTACTGCTTCAAGACAGGTGTGAGAATATTATAAAGTATGCTAAAAGTTGAGAACAAATAGTCAAAATGTATCTGATTTATTTGACAAATCTTTCTCTGAGGACCCTTAAACCCCAACAGATGCTCCTCACAGCTTGAATGTTGACTGGTTAGCTGTCAGTCCTGGAAAAATCACACTGTGTCCCACTCCCACCTCAAACGTTTAGATATCAAATAATCCAAACTGGCTGTATTTTGGAGCGTCTAAACCAGTTACGGAAGAATCTCATCTTGAGGATTCAGTGACTCTGATGGGGCACTGGAGGACTGCAGGGGAATCTGAAGGTAGAAGCACATACACTGGACAGATGCTATCTCAACCGCTTAGGGATCTCAACCTGAGAGGAAGATTGAAATGAAGATTAAGCATTTATAATATTAAAATATTATATGATACAAGATTACATAACTTTTTTGATTGAGTGTAAAAATGAGTGTAAAATCCATTTTTCAAGCTATCTCTTTACTGTACCCATATAGTCTTTCATCATTTGTATTATTAATTATAATATTACATATATTTTAGAGCTGTCGGGGCAGATTTTCTAAGAAATGTAATATATGCATCATGTTACTTCATATCTGTACACAGAGAAAAGCATCTCTGGCTGTGTGTAGCATGATGCTGAAAGTTTGTTGCCACAATGAACAAGAAAAATTGACCATGGATTATTTAAAATGGCAAACCTCTGGGGAATAACCATTTGTAAAAACAACAACAACAGCACCAAAAAAACTTGTCTGATCATGTTCTGTATCCATGTGCCTCAAACCACATTCATCCATGCAGAGAAGCAGATCCAAAGCAAAATTTAAACAATGTGTCTCATCAATAGTAATTGTGTGGATTATTAATGTTTATATGCACAGGAGAACTTCTCACTGAAAATTTCTTCTTAAGTCACAAAATGTATCCACATGGATTTGTTTGGTCACACTTTATTTTAAGGTCCAATTCTTGCTATTAACAAACCATTAACTACAACAATTGCCTCAATAAACTCCTAATTTGCTGCTTATTATTAGTTAGTAAGGTAGTTGTTAAGTTTAGGTATTGGGTAGGATTATGGATGTAGAATATGGTCATGCAGAATATGTGCTTTAATAAACAGCCCAATATGTTAATAATAGGCATACTAATAAATAGTTAATACTAGTAAGAATTGGTCCCTATACTAACCTTGAACCGTGCTTTTAGCCTTGATCTAATGCAAATGAAGTTGAACTATTGTAAATGCGCGACTGTGTGCCCAAGGTTAGTAATTTGCATTAAAAACATCTCCATATCGCTTTCCTTTACAGCCTTTAGTCAGTCTCTGCCAACATTAAACGTAGGGCTCTCGAGCAATACCAAGTGCAAGTGTGTCAACTTCAAACCATTTTAAATACAAGAAACAACTTTTTACACACTCAAATTACAGACTCAGCCAACTGTACATATATGTATCTGCGTTTTCTGCAGAGAAACCTCTGCACAACCTGCATACTTTATTCTTAAAAGTATTAATTTAAGGCTATGTGATTTTTGTATATGTGTGATTTCAGTTGTTTCTATTTTTTTGTAAGTTTAGAATACTGATGAGTCATGATTTGTTTGTGGAAATATTTTCACTCACAACAAGTACGCACAGTAAGACAGAGGCTGCATCCGAAATCGCATACTTCCCTAGAACAACAGTATGTGAAAGGAGTAATATGTCCAAATTTGTAGAATTCAGAATGCAAAAAGTACCTATGTGATCTACTACTTGCGGCACAATTCTAAAGTGTGGATCCAATGGACAATTTAATATCCCATGAGGCCACGGGAGAGGATTTTTAACGGTTGCAAACTGCTACACTGAAAACCCTAATAAGGTGACTCAATCCCTCAATTTACAGTAAAGAGTGTCCTAAAACTTACCTCAAACTGGTAAATGAAGATGCTGAGATCTTGAAAGATCTGTTTCTTTTTTTGTTTAGTTTTTTACAGACAAAATGAAGAGAGACCCGCCTTTTGTAATTGCCCATCTGCAATAGTTCTCTTGTTGCCGGGCAGAACTGCTTGAACGGCCAATTACATTAAATAAAGACCAGAATGAGCTGTTTTAATAAATCAGTTGAGTTAACTACACTTGAAATCTTAAGTTTACATATTTTGTAGGTAAACAAGTTACATGAACTTACATTTTGATTTATGGGCCCAAAACTTTTAATTACTTAAAAATTTTAAGTAATGTTTAGTCAAGATTACTTAATTAAGTAAAGACAACATTTGGGTTTACAGAGTGTAGAGGGCCAAACATTATAAAAGTGTAACTTGCATTAAAATATCTTAGGAATACAATGCTGTAGAAAGAAGCCTTCACATTTTCTTACTGAGATGGTGATGTTTAAATGTTTGGTCATGTACTGGCATGTGTAGTAATCTATGACATGTGATGTCTGTGTCACCTTTTTGAGAGCGTTCATGCTGCAGTTTCTGATCGAGTCCAGTAGCTGATCTCTGGAGCTCCCGTCCGTCTGTCGGACAGCTGCACTGCCGTCTGGTTTTCTCTGAGAGATCGGGGTCAGCGACCTCCTCAGGGCCTGAACATCTAACGCTGGGCCAGGAGGGGGTGGAGGAGGAGCTTGTCGACTTCCTGTTGCCCCTTCTTTCTTCCCTGTTACCTCAGATGGGAGGGGTCTTGACGGTGACTTTGTGGGCGGAGCTTTGGGAGTTTCCTGAGCAGAAGTGAATTTTGAGAGGGCAGCAAATTTAGAATCTTTCTTCTGAGTGTTGATGGACGATGTTGTTGGCTTATTCTTCTCAGGTGAGCTCTTATCTTCACGTGGCCTGGACTTAGTCTCCTGTCTGGCGGGTTTTTGTGCTTCTAGCCGTTGCTGCCTCTTCCTGTCCATGTTTCGGCTCAAGATGTTCGTCATGGTCATCCTGGGCCCGGCCAGCTCAAAGTGATATCCCAGCTTCAGCAGTGAAGAGTTGTCCCGTAAGACTTTGGCCATCTCCATTTCCGTCTTCCCTCCACAGATGTGTCTCTGGTTATGAAACCTCAGCTCCATAAGCGTGCAGTTGTGCTGAAGAGAATTGATGATGGCCAGGATGCCTTTGCCTGTCAAATGATTCGAGTCGAGGTTGATGCTGGTCAGGGTGGAATTATCTCGTAGGGTTCCAGCGAGGGCAAACGCAACATGATCGTCCGCTCTCGTGTTTGCAAAGCAGAAGGTTTTGATGTGAGTGTTGCTGCGAAGACCTTCTGCAAACTGTTTCAGGGTGTCTGTCTTAATGGCATCTGAATTATTGACGTTGAGCTCTGTTAGTTCAGGGTCGTCGCTGCGAACCTGCTCCAGAAGGTCATCAAACATGCTGGAGCCAGTGTCGCTGTCCACATCTTCACTAAAAGTCTCGTCCTCCTCAGTAGTAACAGAACGGTCATCCGTGCCATAAGAGTTCAATGAGGTTTTATGACTGGAAATGTTAGATATTTTCACCTCGTTGTTTTCTGATTCTTTCACTTCTTCTTTTTCACTCTCTTTCTGTGCTCTGGTTGTATCTCTCTGTGAGTGATGTTTCTCATCCTCCTCTACTCTCTCTCTTCTTCTGCTTCTCTCTTCTATATTTCTAGATCTGCTTTTCTTTTCCTCTGTTTCTACATCTTTAAGGTTTACTCTTCCTTCTGCTCTGTTGTTCTTAGGTTCTTCTATGGTTTTATTTCTGCTTTCATATTGTTTCTTGACATCTGCCTTATTGTCTTTTACTTTTAGGTCTTCAGTGTCTTGTAGTTTGGAGACAAACCCTCGTATTTTGGAGTTTTCACTCACTTTTTTCTCCTCCTTTCTCCCACTTTCTTTCTTATCATCTTTTTTCTCTTGCAGTTTAGATATGAGGTCTAGAGTTTTGCTGCTTCCTCTTTCTTTTCTAGAAAGCTCGTTCCCACTTTCTGTCTTATTACCTGTCCTCTCTCTTTCTCTCTTCTCCTCCTCCCTTTTCTTCTCTTTGCCTTTTTCGTCTTCATCAGATACATTTTTAGAGTCATCCTCCCTTTGTCTTGCTTTCTCCGGATCTTTATCGCTCTCAGCATTTCTGCTCTCCGTATCAGGAGGATCGGCGCTCTGTGATCTGGAAAACTCTCTGCTTCTCATCCGGCGGAGTCGATCTCTCCTTCTGCCATCCCCTCCCTTCAAACATGAAACACAAAATACATTATTCACCACAGCACATTACATCTGAGAAGCTGTTTGTCTTTTGATAGTTTAAATTTCAGATTTTGGCTAATTGTTATCTGACTGTTTACATCTTAATCACCGCATTCACATTCTATATAAGTTTCCATTTGCTTTCATTTGGGTGTAATTATTGATAAATATCAAGTTATCAACATTAAACATCAAACAAACGAAACGTATCTAGAATAATTACAGAGCCAATGGCTGGACCCAGCTGGACTGAGTGAGTTATTTTTAGTGGTCATTAAAAGGGAAAGAACGTACTGTGCAGATTTGTGAGCTATTGTTTGAAGAAGTCTTAAAACTCTCAGATGTGCCCTTATAAGGCAGCAAAGGGAGGAACATTCAGGTCAGGAATTCTGTCCTTGACAGTTTCAAAGCCTCAGTGAGACCAAGCTTTAAGTAAACACATTCACAAATCGCTGAAGTGCATCGCTCTTATCCACTGACTACTGAAAAAATTACCAGAACATACATTTTATTCTCACAGTTGTTTTACTTAATACTTGTGGAAGTGACTATCCAGTTAGCATATTCACTCTGCCAACACAATGACACAGCTAAACAAACTTCACGGCAGAATATCAATAAGATCAGAAAAATGATCTTTACAATTCTGGATCAATCAAAAATTAAATACATACAGGGAACCACATTTATAGAGAGCACAATGTTACTTAGTAACTTGTGAGATTCCTCTGAGATTGTGTGTGTGTTTGTTTGAAACCGTGTTTCAAACAAACACTTCAGTGTCTCAATAGACTTTAAAAGTAGTTTGTGGGCCCTTGAGTGCGTCTCACATTACTAGTGCTTCATTAGCACCTGTTTAATCACATAAACACAACTAGCACTCTCCAAAAACACAAGGACCACCATCCCAGAAGGACAAGACCATCTGTTCTGCTCTGTTACTCTAGAAAATATTCATTTTTATGGCATGCTTTTAGAAAAAAAACATTAAGGTGGACCCGAAAGTGAACAAATACAGCAACTTCGATGTCAAAGGTTAGTTTTGCATAGTTTAATCGGAGTGCCAACTACAAATAACCATCACCCTAGAACCACCAAAAGGAGAGAGAATGTTTATACCAGACAACAATAAACTAAACTATGATACTAAATGTTTATAAAGACATTAGGCTGTAAAGAATAATTACATGCTCAGGATTTTCACCCAAGAGAAGTTTATACTGTTTCCAAACAGAAGAGCAATGAAAAATGTAATATTTGGAGAAATCGAACTGTGCTCTGAAATATCTTCTTCTTGTCAGAAATGTTTCGGAGATTTGTTGTTTTGATTCACACTTGGAAGTACAAAGTGTTTTGTGCACAGTCAAACACTCCAAAGCAAAGAAAACTTCATAACCAACAGATGATGCCACTTGAATTAGGGTCCCTTTGTGGGCCATGTGTGTGCAGAAAAATGGGTGTTGATACATGGGACCATGACAGCATGTCAGGCATATAGGCCATACTGATTAACAGGGATCTCAGTGCTAAATAGTGTTCACAGATCCACTAAAAATGTCACACTATGCTGGGATCTTAGAATTACAGATGACCACAGGACAGCTATTCATTCTTCATTCTCCCTGCATGTAACTGGCAACATACAAAAATAAATCCATCTGTTAATGTATTTTGGAATAATTGAAACTTTGAAATGATCCTGTGGTGAAGTTTAAAACGAATCAAATTATTAAGAAACCTAAATAGTAAGCGTTATTCTGTATAAGAAATGTATAATTTCTTATATCTGTAGTAGTAATAATAATCATAATTATTATATGTAATAACAATTATTAATATATTAATAAAAATTATAATAATTATTATTAGCATATGACCTCTGCGCTCAGCTCTCTCCGGATCAGTTTCTTGGTCTCCCGCTCACAGTAGTCCAGCATAGCCTCTCTGTCATATCCTCTGGACGGCAGTTTGTCTGTCTGGTTCCGCTGGCGGAGTCCCACTGGTACTTTCGGGTCTGGGTCGATGTAAACGAGCTCCCGCTCGAGCTCCTCCACCTCCTCCGGCGAGAGCGTCTCGAGCAGCAGTTCCGTGTCCGACTCATCGCTCCCCTGACTCTCCGAGACCTTTGGTCTGGACATTTTCTTTGGAAATATTTAATGTTGATTGGTCAAGTATAATGTTTGATTCTGCGGGAATGCAGCTGACAAAGTTTAAAGAGTATCTATGCTGAAATCCATGATGAAAGGGATGCAGAGGGTCTCGCGCTCAGAGCGCCTTTCACGAGCTCAAGCTCAAGCTCGAGAGCCAAGCCGCATTCCGCGCGATCCTTCACGGCTGCGTGACCACGTGCAGCCTGCGCACACGCACAAAATAATGGGAAAGAGCTTTGTCTGTCAGACAGATTCCACAGTGTCTGTCTGCGTACCCAATTTTTACACCAGTGGTCCTCCAACATAATTTTTTTGAATAATTTGTAAGAATTCTGTCATATTTCTTTCACTTCCATAAACCAGGCATTGACAGCATCACAAAAGTTCTGATTCATCTTTTTCCGTTTCCTTTTCTCTCTTTCATCGCCTTCTGTGTTGTTAGGAGCATATGCCCCCCTCCCCCCCAGTTCAGTTCTAGAGTGTTAGCAATGGGGAGCACTTTTTGTGTGTTTTTGGAGGACTGGCTTCTGCTGGCAGATTAAATGACATGCATATTAATCACCGCTAGATGGCAGCGCTTTCCCCAGTACTTGGTAAAGCAGAAATAAACTCATTCGTTATTCTCAAATTTACAAAGAGTTAAAGTCACATGTGTGCTCATCTGACACAACAGTGAAATTATTAAAATTGCTTAACCATTAACTGTTTGTAGTATTCAAATATTTAAAAAAAAAAACGGCATTGGGAGGCGAGGGTCTGACACATAATAAACGAATTTAATTAAAGAGAAGCGTCGCCTCCCAGTGATAAAAAATCAGGGTATCTTCCGTCCAATCAATTTTTGTTTTAATATTGAAATCTGAAAAATGAAAAACGGGCACATATTTCGTTTTCGTTTTTCAATCAATTTTTCAATTGGGCGGGAATGAAACGCCCCTCTCTGCTAATTGGTCAACCAAACATTACAACATAATAATAGTCCTAAAAAAAAACTTAATAAGCTTCTTTAAACAGCCAGATTAATGAATGGCTTGACACAAACCATACTGAAGCAGAGCCTTTTGGTCCTAGGCATGCCTGTTTTTTCCACACATATTTTAATGGGTGGATAACTATAATAAAACAGGCATGCCTAGGGCCAAAAGGCTCTGCTTCAGTATGGTTTGTGTCAAGCCATTCATTAATCTGGCTGTTTGATGAAGAGATAAAATGTAGTAGAAATAAACATTTTAAGAATCAAATCGAAGCGGAGGACTATTATTAAGGTTTTTTTAGGACTATTATTATGTTGTAATGTTTGGTTGACCAATTAGCAGAGAGGGGCGTTTCATTCCCGCCCACATGTAGAGATCGAATATTCAAGTTGTTTATTCGTTTTCTATCCCTGAATGTAAAAACGAAAAATTAAGCCGGATTCTTGATTTTTCGTTTTGTTTGAATAATTGAAAAACGAAATATGTGCCGTTTTTCATTTTTCAGATTTCAATATTAAAACAAAAATTGATTGGACGGAAGATCCCCTGATTGATAAATTACTGTGACACACCAGTTCATTTTTTATTTGATTGTTTTTGGAGTTTTTGTTTGTTTGAATTTTGTTTTGTTTTTTGTAAATCACTCCGAAAATCACACCAGCTGTAGATCAAACCGCTTGCAAAAAAAACCATCCTTCATCACCCGGGGTGGGCACACCGTTTTGTAAATGCTCGGTGTGCCACACCTCGTCTCCGGTCTTTTTTTACAGTCTATGGTCCACACACACCCCACCATCCATTCCTGCGTCCTGCTCCGGATCCAACGCCGCACAGTCAGGGAGGTGACTTTGCGCTCCCTGCGAGAAGCTGACCAGCTGCACCCCATCAGACACCCACACAGCGAAGCCTTCACTATTGATCTTCACTGTCAGTGGTATGAAGCAGCGTCTCGCTCTAGTAAGAGTGCCAGCACCTGGTCAAAGGCGCTGGGGTGGATTTCGGTTGGATTCACCGAGTCACGTGACGTCGATCAGCGCGAGAGTTTGAGGCTGTTTTTCTAGTTTATGTGACGGTAACTGAAGTAACGCTGTATCTATATAGTGTAAAAACATTTTTGTAAACCATGGAAGGGTTTTGTCCGTTTTTCATGTAAGTTCAAGTTATTAAAACTAATTTACCACTGTAAAAAATGTTCCTGCTATTAGTTATCACAACTTACATTTTAGCTTTTATTTGAAATATCTTTAATACCCAAATTAACTAAACTTATTTTAAGTCGAGCATGAATACTTTAAGTTGAAACAATGCATTATTATTCTATTGTTGAATTTTAAGTCGTGAAAACTACTCACAGTAATCATTTTTTATACACCGAGGTTAGCTTTAGGTTATTTAGTTCTTTATTAAATCCTTAGTTTGGGGTTTCTTTGTATTTTTTAATCTTCCCCATCTCTAAAGACGATTGCTTGTAACTCTTTAAAATAGAAAAGAGTAAGAATACAACTCAGAGACATGAAATTATTGTTGCTCCTTAAATGAGTTTCATTTTAAACGAGGTTTTTATAATTACTGCATGCAGATTTCAAAATCTTAATTTACATTGAATATGTGCTTTATGTGAAAAACATGTGAAACTAAGACCAGTAACCATATCAAAAATAGCAAACAATCGACAGATTGCTAAAAAACCAAACAAAAAACCCCCATTTAAACAGATCTGATATTATAGCAATTTCAAGGGAGGCACTAGAGCCCAAACGAATGCTTGGTTGAGAGCATCTCTGACTCTATGAATGTGTGAAAATAGAAATATTTTAAAACTAATAAAAATGGCAAAAGCACACAGAACTACTCAAATTAAAATGAAAACAAAATATAAATACTATAATAGTATTGAAATAATGCTAAAATAACACTTATCAGTGTTAAGAAATCAGATGCACCAACACACCAATGATCAGTAAATAAAGAAGGGAAGAGACTTTGTCTGATATTAGAACAAAGTTTTATTCCACACTATAAATTGGGACATTTTTTTAACAAGCTGGTCAAACCCCAAACCCTAACAACCCCCACCCTCACCCTTCAAAACAGCTTGAGCAGGTTTTGTGGCAGTTCATTACACTCTTCAGTCTGCTACAATTCTGACGTGTGTGTCCATTACATATCTGACCACCATCTCTAAAAGCACCAGCACAACCGAGACCGCCGAAACTTACAAATGACATTATTGCTCCGATAAATAAAACTAATCTACAAAAGGAAATAAAATGTCACAACGGAGAGAATCCCAGATGCCTGTGTACTGAAACGGCAAGTTTCCAAAAAATAATTTCTCTGTATTTTTCATTTATTGTATTTGGTGAAAACTGTTCGTTTGTCCTGTGTTGTGGCGTTTCTGGCCGTGCATGCCGAAAAGACGACCCTCGCTGTGATTCACGAGAGCGTCCCTCCTCCACACCAGAAAGCAACACAAACACAAACCCATACACCGCTATATTCATTCAGCATTTAGCATATTTATCATTTTAGACAATCACAAACAGTTTGACAGAAGGAAAAAAGCTGTAAAAATACAAAAAAAAGTGACCAAATAGTATCATTCAGGACAATAGAGTCCAACAGAGAGTAAAATAGCACCGTTGTTACAAAGGTCAGAGGTCATAGGTTAGGGAACGGGGAGGGTCAGTTACACATCCAGGAGAAGGGATGGAGGAGGATAGGGTGGGAGACTGGTTGCCTCCCTCGTCTGACTCACTTCCGCCGGCCTGTGTTGGTTGTGCTGCAGGTCACGCACATGTAATCCTCCTCGGCTGCGAGTTCTGCTGATACTCCCACACATATCATATGGAACCAGCGGTTACAGCAGTCACACTGAACCCAGTACACCTAAAGCAGAGAGAAACCAGTCAAAACACATTCAAACACACACAAACCCACTTAGTCGCTACTTTCACTTGCCCACCTCTTCCCCCTCCGGCTGGAGACAGTTCTCTGCTGGACACTGGGTCATATCCTCTTCAGAGTCTTCTGACTGAGACACATCTGATGCAGAGACAGATGCCGCTTTCCTCTCTCGCCGCTTCTTTGTACCCATCCGCTGCTTTTTGCTTTTCGGCTTCATCCCTCTATCCCTGATCTCGGCCTCCTCTCTGTTCATTCGCCGCTTGGCTTTCTTTTCTGCTGAAGTGATTGCATCTCCCTATAGACAAATGATGTATTAAAATCAAAAAGCAAGAATACAATATAGAACTACTGACTTATTAATAATAAGTATACAATACATTTGAAGTTTTTTGCAAAATAATCCATTCAGTATACATTGTTTGAGAGAGCACAGAACTGATTCATGTATATAATTTGTTTTATGAGAGTGACAAGCTGCTGCTTTTGCCATGATTCTCGTTTCCATAGTAACTGCAACTTTCTTTTGATTGGTGGATTCAAGGAGGCTTTTTCTTCAGGAATATGGCCAGTGTAGCTACCAAACACGAAGCTGAAATCACACTGACTTTTGGCTTCTACAGAAGCATATAATACTGCTGATCTTTGAGCTCTGGGTTGGTTTGTCTCAAAGTTTATACATTATCCCAATGGAGAAACAGATCTTTTACTTATAATTCCTGACAGTTCTTCTCAATTAGTGACTGAACTTTAACTGCTAACAGCCTAAAAGTAATGATGCATGCACAGCTTCACACTCCTTACCTCTCTCTGCGGTGAGGAGTGTTTTGGTGTAAGGTAGGGTGGGTGTTCTGTGTGGGAAGTGTCTGTGGTCGGGGGGCCGGACAGCAGAAGTCTGTAGAGCTGCTGGGTCTCGGGGACAGAAACCTGCAGGAGCAAACCCTCCACCATCAGTTCCTCCACCTCCGAACTGAGACCTGGAACGTTGACACGGTTTCATTTTATAACATAAGCAGTCATCCTGCTGCTTTAACCGTCTGCAGAGTGAATTTCAGAAAATCTGAAAATGCTCTTTGAGTTTGCGTGTGTGCGAAAATGATACAGACCCTGGAGAGGGATACAACGCTGCTCTGTGTAAAACACCGACTGTTCTTGCCCAGAAACACCCCAGTCCTGACACTGAGATGGAGATCCACACAGTGGCTACAATAAAACAATGACTCTTTATTGATGGGTAATAAGAAAAATTGACATAACACAGTGACAACTAAAATGTAACAACTAATACTTATTTTAAAAAAAAGCGATGTAAACCACAAATTTTGAAAAAAAAATTTATATAATATTTATAGAAAAAAACAATTAAAAACAAAAAACAAAATCAAATAAAAGTAAAACAAAGCAAAACAAAACCGGATTCTCACCCCTTTGGAAACAAGACATCAAACTGCTAACAGTCTGTGATATAATGTCTAACCTTCCTTTTGTGTCCAGTGGTCCTGTGGGTCTGTGTAGGTGAAGCTCCTCTGCAATCCTGAGAGGTCAGCGAGTGATCGTACAAGTCTATGACCTCTCGTGCTCGTCGCTGCCAGCTGACAGTGCGTTCAATCATATAACGCAGAGCGTCACCCTCCAGGAGATGCACACGGATCCGCTGCAGTGATGCTAACAGGGTCTGGATCTTTGTCAGTGAGGGCTTTGTCGACCGTAGACATAACGGACACAGCCAGGCTTCTGGGTCGAGGGGATCAGAGGGTCTACGTACGCACACGCTGTGGAAAGCATCTCGACACAGCTCGCACTGCAGCATGGCGCCCATGGGTGGTTTCTGACACACACACACTTTGAGAGAAGCGCAGTCCGCTGTAGGCAGGAGCTTCGATTCATTAGCTGCACGAAGAGCACATAGTGACTCCAGCTCTTTTAAACGAACCTCAGCTAGAGTAAACATCTGCGAGAGAGAAAAAGAGAATGAATGAGAAAGAGAAGCGTTTTGTTTATCTGAAATTTTTCTGGACTGTACCGTATAGTGAACTCACAGCAGACGCAGAGTCTTTGCTGTCTGAAAGTGCTCTCTCAACATCACTCATACTGTCCAGCTTCACAAGCTTCTTCTTCCCTGATGACATACATTCTCCCTTCAACTTCCTCATCTTCTTCTTTAAAGAGCTACCCACTTCCCATCGGGGACACAAGACCTGCACGAGTGACCAGACCCATGAATTACCTTGACCACAACCATTTTATTCAAAATAAAATTATTTATTCAAAACAAATTATGAATAAATGTCATGACAACATTTACAGGGCATATTTCACCTTAAAATCAAAACTAAACTAATAAAAAATATGAAATTACATTTTGCACCAAGACATTTTTTTATAGGGAAACCCCCAATTCTCATTCACAGTGTAATGATAATAATTAAAATAAAATAAATTAATTAAAAAAATTAATTTTGCTTTTATTTTTTGAAATAATTGAGACCGGATGTAAATTATATTAGGGCTGCCTTCGACTAAGGATTTTTCTGGTCGACTAGTAGTCATTAATTTTAAGCATTAGTCGACTAATTGCACGTTTACTGATAAACCATTTAAATCATTATTATGAGCCTTTAATTGCCTACATAGCCTAATAAGCGCTCAAGCACACCCATAAAGCTTGCCACGGCACACCGGCAGAAATATGATTATGAATGTGTCAGGGAAAAACAGTAAGGAGGCTGCATTAACATTTTAATAACTTGATAAATTAGGGCTTTCTTTGTTTTCGGCTTAAGAGATGAAGTCGGCGACACTGACTCGTCATCTCTGCAGTACTGATGCGCTTATATGCGTGTTTCATACGGATTACATAATCTGAGAATATTTGTTTATCATTTGAATTGGTTCATTTAAAAGTAGACATTTCACTTTTTTTTAATGTCTGTAAGGCTAAGATATACACAGAGTTTCATGCTCAAGTTCACAAAGACCGAGACGGAAGAAAGCGCATCCTGTTTGCGTTCATTATTTTACAAAAGCGCGTTTTGTTGTTATTGTGAGTGCACACAAATAAAGATGTATTACTCTTATTTGTATGAGCAAAAATGAGGGAGTATTTTAAGAGCAAGTGAGTGCACCGGCGCCTCCATCTGTCATGCAGTGAGCGCGCAACAGTTTCCACACTCTGCCGTCTGCACAGACACGAACAGCGCACATTTCTCTAGATTAACATTAGATTGAGCAGCCATGTAAAGTTGCTAATACTCACATATTTCAGTTGATAAGCCATATTTGTGGTGGATGAATGATAGGCGAGCGTTTGGATGTCCTGCCCGATGTACTGTATTACCACAAAAACCAGCTGTTAACCATCTCTCCGTCACAGGCTGCGTGCGACTAATAAAATTTTGGTCGACCAAGCCTATTCTGGTCGACTAACAATTAGTCGACTATTAGGGGGCAGCCCTAAATTTAATTATATTATATATACGCATTTAATAATGAGAATCACAGACAGTATTTTTATACTATAATTCTCATAGATTAACACAATATATAAATATCAATGCGATATTTTAAGGTTTTCTTTTGCATTGCTGTAATGAGTTTAATTTGTAATTTAATAATTTTCTTTATATTTCTCTTTTTGCTTTTCTTTCAATTTGGCAAATTTAAAATGGCTAACCTCTAAATCACTTTCAAGAGCTAAAAACTTCCATTTAGAAGTCTAAATATTTCAACAAATTATTTCTCATTAATTTAATATGATATGACCAGTCTAACCTCCAACAGCGTGAAATGAGAGTTTTTGATGAGGAAGGTTTTAGCAGCCGACTCTTTCCAGGCCTGCACCTCTGAAACCAGAACCTCCAGCTGGTCCAGAGGCTCCAGTCGCACAGGAATAGCATAAGCTCTCAGAACCATATCAGAGAGCGAGCTGAGAACCGGAGTCTGACCTCCAACCTGCCAGCACAAACAGAAACACAAATAATCACATAAACTGCCATTAACACTGCAGACAGTTAAAGCTTCAAAAACATGAACATGAGACGACACACTAGCTTGTAGAATGCATACAAGCTACATAGTTCGTATAATGTTGAGTACTCAACCTGTAAATCCTCAGCTTCCTGGAGCCATCCTTTAGCCCTGTTCACGGTGTCTTGCAGTAGCAGGCAGTTTGGCAGGTATGCTGGTACCCCGTCCACCTGAGTCAACATAGAACTGAGCGTCTCAAAACTCTCTGGAGGCCTAAAAGAAAAAGTGAAAACATTAACAAATGTCACTCAGCTCATTACACAATCACTTTGTGGAGCCTCCTGCCGGTTCTCAGCACACACTGCAGGAATTAAATTCTCATTCAAGGGCTGCTTTGCATTTCCAAGCCTCCAGTTTACCCTGAACTGATGCAAATGCTCATCTGCTGTAAAAAAGGAAGTGGTTGCCTAATTCATCATGAATTGGCTATTGAAACTGATCTTAGGTTTTTGTTTTGTACAAAGTCACTCTAATAGATCGTTATGGCTTGAGATTAGAGCTCCCACTTCAATGGCCAACAAGCCTTACAAAACCAACCAACCAGTTGATATTGTTAACTAATATTTATAAAAATTGTTTTTGTTAATTCACACACACACACACACACATATATATATATATATATATATATATATATATATATATATATATATATATATATATATATATATATATATATATATGTATACACACACACACACACTGTATGTATATATTTTAAATTTTAAACTTTAAATTTAAAACAAAATTAATTTTTAATTTTAAACTTTATTCTGATATAGAATAAAGTTAAGTTAAAACACTAAAATGGCAAACTAAAACTGAAATAAAAGCAGAAGCTAAATATAAAACGAATAAAAATTACAAAAGCACATAAAATGTAAATTAAAAACAAAAAAAAACTGAAATATAAAAATGAAACCTAATTCAAAATATTAATAAATAGTCCAAAAATATATGATTAATACTAAAGTAACATTGTTGCACATTATGTTTGCAGGGTTATTTTCATACAGACGTCACTTGAGTAATTTTTTCATTAACTTAAGAGTAAATTAACTTACTCATTTGTTATTTTTGTAGACAAAATAAACTGTGCCTTTTATTTTATTGGAGTTGCACTGCACCCTGAAGTCCCCATATATGCTTTTGAATGTACAACAAAGTTGTAATGAAGCCCAAAAGGATTTTCCAAAAATAAAGAAATATTTTTTTTTCAATTCTATTTTACACATTTATATTATTTCCTCAAAATATAAATGGGTCTTATAGCTGCCTTAACATTTCAAGAAGGGGCTTCTTCATATTTGGGGGTCTGTGACATCAAAAATTTTAATAAATACAAAGGGTAAACAAAAAGTAGCTTGGGTAGATTGGTGGTTGTGTTTTATCCGTGCATGAGTCTTCATTCTAGTGTTACGTTCGTGAATTAATCGTTCTTTTTGAACGAATCTTTTTGGTGAACGAATCGTTCTCGTAATCCATTGACTCATATTTCTCGTTCACTGATATTCCTCCCTCCATAGCAATGCATGCGCAGATCAGTGAACCGGGTAGCTCTGTGAACCGTTTCATCCGGTCAAAGAATGACTGAACCTCGAACCAATAGCCTTTGAGTATGAGATGTGACTGAGCATGTGATTTGTTGAAAGTAGTGAATGAATACGCCCTTCACTTTTGAGTCCGAACGAGAGAGATCTTCCCGTTTGTGAACGAAATTACCAAACTGGTACATGTCGTTCGTGAACGAGTTGAATGAACTGGTACATGTCGTTCGTGAACGAGTTGAATGAACTGGTACATATCTCATTCGTGAACTAAATGAATGAGAGCGTACCGGGTCAGTCGGCCATTAAGCATGTCAATCTCGATCAGCAATCAGCAGAAAGCGGATGCAAAGCGCATTTATAGGTACTGTGCAAATAAACTTGTTTATATATTCATATTTAGCATACAGAACATAACTCAATGTTTAATCCCCGATTTATGAATGTGTAAATGTCTGAGCAAACAATTAAAATGTTAATTATGCAAGAAAACCTTGTGCTTTGGTCATCTGAACAACTTATTTAGACTATTTATTTAATGAGCGTACCGGGTCAGTCGGCCATTAAGCATGTCAATCTCGATCAGCAATCAGCAGAAAGCGGATGCAAAGCGCATTTATAGGTACTGTGCAAATAAACTTGTTTATATATTCATATTTAGCATACAGAACATAACTCAATGTTTAATCCCCGATTTATGAATGTGTAAATGTCTGAGCAAACAATTAAAATGTTAATTATGCAAGAAAACCTTGTGCTTTGGTCATCTGAACAACTTATTTAGACTATTTATTTAATGAGTAGATTATGGACACATTTTAATAAAGCCAAATCAGTTTTTTGTAATAAGTAAATACATTCGTTGACTTAAGACATAACACATAAAACACTCTTTTTCGCCACCTGCTGGTGTATTTATGTAATATGAAGAAATGGTCCCTGAACGAATCAGTGAACGAATCTGAACGAATCATCTTGGTGAACTAACTGAAAATGAACAAATCTCTTGAAAGAATCAATTTCCACCACTACTTCATTCAGTGCTGCCCCCACCTGGCCTTCATCAGTGCCTGCGAACTGGTACATGTCGTTCGTGAACGAGTTGAATGAACTGGTACATATCTCATTCGTGAACTAAATGAATGAGAGCGTACCGGGTCAGTCGGCCATTAAGCATGTCAATCTCGATCAGCAATCAGCAGAAAGCGGATGCAAAGCGCATTTATAGGTACTGTGCAAATAAACTTGTTTATATATTCATATTTAGCATACAGAACATAACTCAATGTTTAATCCCCGATTTATGAATGTGTAAATGTCTGAGCAAACAATTAAAATGTTAATTATGCAAGAAAACCTTGTGCTTTGGTCATCTGAACAACTTATTTAGACTATTTATTTAATGAGTAGATTATGGACACATTTTAATAAAGCCAAATCAGTTTTTTGTAATAAGTAAATACATTCGTTGACTTAAGACATAACACATAAAACACTCTTTTTCGCCACCTGCTGGTGTATTTATGTAATATGAAGAAATGGTCCCTGAACGAATCAGTGAACGAATCTGAACGAATCATCTTGGTGAACTAACTGAAAATGAACAAATCTCTTGAAAGAATCAATTTCCACCACTACTTCATTCAGTGCTGCCCCCACCTGGCCTTCATCAGTGCCTGCGCTTTCTCTTCCAACTCCTCTGAGATTGTGAGCAGTTCCTGCAGCCGAGCCATCGTGCGTTCGGTGGAGGGATGCGGTGTCAGTCCGACCCCTCGATCGATCAGCCGGCGCATGCTGTCCAGAGAGAGACCACATGGGTTTGATACCAGATTCTCTGCCTGCTGAACTCCGGCCAGCCACCGGGCCTGTTCCAAACGCTCCCGCAGCAGCGGCAACTCCGGAAGACACACGTCAAACTGAGAGCCCTCTTCCAGCAAGGACTCGATCTCGCTAACAGAATCTGCGCTCACTTCATCAGAAAGAAGCTTCTCACTGTGCTGCTGGAAATCCTCAATGCTGTTCAGCAGCTCCTGAGAGAGAGTTAATAGCTTGCATTATATAAGCTGTTTAGAGATGAACTGTGCCTCATTAATCTTCAGGAAAATTGCCTGCATCTTACACGACTGTGTGTATGTGTGTGCGCACGTGTGTGTCAGTCACCTTCAGAAGCGGTGCTTGTGTTAGGCTGCAGGGCAGGTTATAAAGCTGGCGGACAAATGATCTCATTTCCTCCACTGTGAGCTGATTAGGAGAATTACCCCCACCTGTGCGGTACCTGCAGACAGATGACGACAGACAGACATAAACAAATGCATGAAATAATACACAATTCACATGTTATATGTGTTTAAACTGAACCAAATCAATGTGTGCTGAAAAACAAAGCCCCCCACACTGGAAATTCCCTTGAAATTGTAATAAACACTGTGAGCTGAAGTACTACAGTGAGTGTGTAAAGGGGTATTCTTGCACCTCTTTGCACTATTTTTGTCCAAGTATGTGTATAGATGGCTGTCTTTGGAAAAAAAACGTGCAAAAAAGCTGCATTTCAACTCTCAGTGACTTGCGCCATGAGCTCTGCCATTTTTAAGACCGCATGTTGTGTAAAGGTTTCCACAAATTGTTTCCACAAAAATATTAAGCAGCACAACTGTTTTTAATAGGGATGACCTGAGCCAATCTCTAGGATCGGGATCGGGCTGATCAAGCAATTTTTTTTAACTGAAGGGTATCGGCTCTCCTAATCCCAATCCTTATTTTATGTCAGCTGTCATGCCGGTGACGTACAGTAGGTGGCAGTATTCAACTTCCATTAGAAGGAAAAGACACACAAATGTGCGTGTTCAGCTACCAATAAAATCAAAAGAAGAAATGAGTGTGCGTGATGGGCTAAAACCAGAGAGGTCTGTTCACACGTTTGAGCTTCCGTGTTTAATGCATTTAATGCGCACTTTTGTGACGACCACTCGTTCATGAGACATCATTGCCATAAAGCATGGCTATGGGTTGCGTCTTGCTTTGTTTTTGACTGACAGACTGGCATTCTGACACCGTGAGCTTCATGCTTTCTAACCATATCTCCACCTTTTTTACCTTTATGTTGCAATTATTCTGTTTATTGTATAAAATACAAGTAGTTTACACCAGTAGCCCCATATTCTACCAATGTCTTTATACACCATGTGTAGATATAGAGAGAGAGAGTGTATTTTATATGTGTGTACACACACACACACACACATATTACTGGTACTCTCTGCACAACTCTGTATACACTGGATTGATTTAAATAACTTTAATGTACATGAACTGTGCTTCAAACACTAGGAATATAAAAGTATCACATCGACACTCGGTATCGGCAGATACTCAATATTCTGGGATCGGATGAGGGGCACAAAAAACCTGATCGGGACATACCTAGTTTTTAACATTGATAACGAGAAGCAAGAAGCACCAAATCAGCATATTAAAATGATTAATGTAGGATCATGTGACACTGAAGTCTGGAGTAAATTGCTGCTGAAAATTTAGCTTTGCCATCACTGGAATAAAATGAATTTGAAAATATATTATAATAGAAAACAGTTACTTAAAATTATTAAATATTTCACAGTATTACGGTTTTACAGAATTTTAGATTTAAAAAAATGCAGCCTTTGTGAGCATAAGAGACTTCTTTCAAAAACATTTAAAAAATCTTACCAATCCCTAGGTTTAAAACTGTATTGTAACTGCAGCTTGTTTGAGTAGAATTCATTCTAGACTCTTTGTGGTTTTGTGTGCATGTACCTGGTCTGCCTCTTGCCGTTTAGCAGTTGCTGAGCAACAGACGAGCATTTCTCAGCATCTTGAGTAACCAGCCTCAGTTGACGCAAGAGATCGTTCTCTGGGAACGACTTCTGGTCAGACTCCTCCAGAAGGACGCGAAACACAGTGACATCTACAGCGATAGAGAATCAGAATCAGCTTTATTTGCCAAGTGTGCGCAAACACACAAGGAATTTGTTGTGGTTTTTAAGAAGCTCTTGGTACATACATGCATACATATCTGACATGAGAACAGAAACATTTCAATAAGACTTGAGGTGCCATTGAGAGGCCAGAAGCAGAAGTGAAACTAATGAAATGGTACTCAAATGCAATTAACTTGAGTGATGCAACATTTTTATGACTGAAATAGAAATTGTGAAAAATGGGCAAATAGCCTCTTTTTTTTCTGCAGAGGAGGAAAATGTTAATACACTATTTTGCATAGTATTTTTTTCTCTCTAATCTATAGTGTCATGCCAATAACTGTGCACTGTGAGATGAGGAACATTTAAGTAAATAAAATGTCTTTTTGATTTCCTGATTGTCTTCAATTAAATAATTTTAAGGGGAATTTATCATCAAATTTATACATTGTGTATTAATAAATAAAATGTTAACATTATTATTAATAATAATTATAAAAACTACACATGCTGAAAGTGGATTCTAATTCAGAAAGATTCTAATTCAGAATGAAACTCACTGCGTTTCTTGTCAAGCTTTGCTTCCATGAACTCTGTCACTCGTGACGCCCACTCATCATAGGACTCCGCCCTCTGTCGCACAGCATTCATCATGGGGTAAAGGTCATCCAGTGTGAAACGGTAACTGTGTGGTTGAGCATTACATTAAGTGAAACTTTCACCAGAGCATCACTTAAGAAATAAAATTTCCAAAGGCACAGCAACAATAACAACACCATATATTTGAATCTGAAGCACTGATTAGGAGTTGAACCACTTCAATGATCCAATCAAACTGTAATTGTTTAGTCATAATCAAGTTAAATAGAGGCCAATCTTTAGATAAGGCCAGCTCTCGTATCTTGTAGCCTGATCATTGAATAGTACCGAAAGCAAAAGTGGAGACTCACTTGAGTGTGTAGTTGGAAACGGGGCAGGAGCAGAGGTCGTGGGCATGGTGTAGACACACCTGGAATCCTGGTCTGCAGGGACAGGTGAGAGCACACAGGTAACAGGTGGTGCGACACTTTACGCACTGTCTCTCATCATCTGCCAGCAGGTTGTATTCAAACAATTCACATCGAACCACCCCCTATACAAAGAGAGAGAATATTATCAAATGATCATTTACAGATAAGTAGAAAAAATGGCACATTCAGAGTGACATTACTAATATCTCTAACCTATTAAAATGACCAATATAACACACCACCATTCATTTTGGGATGTCAATGTTCATGGAAATCTGGAAAAAGCGATATAATATATTATATAACGCTACTGTAATGCAAGTAGATAGATCATTTCATTAAATATATAAAGTCCATGAAGTGTGAGGATAATTGTTTTAGTATTGACTTACGGCATATTTTACTACACACTTCCATATATGTTTGTTTTTCTCAGAGTGAGAAGACTAATTTACACTATAGTGCCATCCACACAAATGGTGTCTCTCACACACAGATTTGACAGGTTTTGTTTGTGTTCTCTCACCATCTTACGGACTTTGTCCCGCAGTTCTCTCTCGTCTTTGATCATGAGCTGCATGTCTTTCTGTACGGCTGACGCCAGAACCACGTCCAGGCTGTCGGCTTTCATGGCCATATTACACACCATCTCATCATGAGAGAACACACAGTAACGGTGCAGCAGGCGGTAGTGATCCACACACTGACGCCCCAGTGGCATCTGCAAACCAATTTTACAACACAAATCAGTAAAAAAAACAACAAAAAAAACAATTATCATATAAATTAAAACTCTGCATACTCGGCTCTGAGACCTGCCCAAGAAAATCTACATTAATAACAGTCAGAGTAACAGCAGAACGGATCCTCACCCAGTCCACTGTGCAAAAGTTCACAGCCTCTGCAAAGTTGAAACCCTGGTTGAAGCCGCTGTGATAGGACCGTGGGAAAGTGATGACGAACTCTCCTGCGCACTGATTGGTTCTGTAAATCTAAAAAAAATAAAGCGTGCATTACTCACAGGTACTCCATGTGAGCATGTGATTATGTGTATAAACGTTACTCACTGGTACTCCGTGGGCCATGAGTGTATTGGGGTTCATGATTGTGACAAGCTGGTGTAGAAGGTCTGGCTGAGACTCAAACAGTTCTGGGGCCAGTTTCTTCATGACTGCTTCCAACTGCTCAGCGGCAAAACCAGGAGCACCATACCAGGTCTTAGGCTCTCCCCTAACACATACAAACATACAATCACAGTCTTCACACATACAATACCACTTATTTTATCAAAGACATAGTAAAAAGAGTAATATTGTGAAATATTATTACAATTTAAAATGACTGTTTTCTATTTTAATGTTTTTAAATTGTAATTTATTCCGGTGTAATAATGTTTCTTCTAATATGCTGATTTGGTGCTCAAGAAACATTTATTATCAGTGCTAAAACAGTTGTGCTGCTTTATATTTTCGTCAAAACTATGATACATTTTTTTGCCATTATTTGATTAATAGGACGTTTAAAAGAAACAGCATTTATTTGCAAGAGAAATCTTTTGTAACATTATAAATATCTTCACTGTCACTTTTAAATCAATGCAATGCATGCTGAAAAAAAGTACTAGTGTACAAGGTTAGTTGGTAAGTTAATTATGTCAGTCTCAGATATTTTTACATTTTCTATAATCACACACTCTCCTAGGTAACTGCAATTTTATTTAAAGTAGAAACCATATTTGAAGCAAAAACAAATATGTGGGGGACAGAATTACAGTGAGTTCAGTCAGTGCATTATATATAACACTGATATATATGCCTTTTATTAAGCATGTCACTTATTACCAGTGCAGGTAGTTGATGGAATAGCTCCAGTGGTCCTCAATGTGCCAGCAGAAAGAGGAGAAGCACATGCCCACGTACAGCCATGGCAAAGTCATGCCACATATATCAGCAGTTACATGAGTCAGCACTGATGGCGTCATCATGGCCATGTTATTCAGGTTCCAACCACAGCGAAGATATTTCTACAGCAATCAGCCGCAACAGAGAATAACAACATCAGTGATGGAAACAGGATGTGCTACATATCCATATACATGTCGGAAATTGTGAGTAATATCTCAAAATCTGATATTGCAGTTGTACCTCATCATGCGGCGCAACCTTAAACTTTCCACCCTTGATTGGAAAACCACTTCCAAACTCTTTCGAGGCGATGTCAGCGCCATATTCCACTGTCACATCCTCCTCAACGGTACCGACCAACCTCCAAAACTCTTTTTCTACCAATTCGGTAGGAACCATCTAAAACAAACCCCCCAAAAAATCAACATTAATATCAATGCTTAAGGTTAGTTCATTGTTCAAAATTAGGTTTGTAAATCTATACTCATGAGAATCAATGTCAGAGTCTCAGTAGGGATTTGTACATACATGAACAGGCATGTTGAAATAGTCTGACTTGAAGGAGTCTGCCATTTCCCCAAAGGATTTCAGAGAATAGTCCCTGCAAGCTTGCTCGAAGCCAAACGCCTCCTGAGGTTTACCGCACTCCTGCAGAAACACAGAAATAATGAGTCAATCAATTGTTGTAGTAAATCAAATTCTCTAAAAGTGCAACATTGACTGGGTTCTGAACCGTTCTGTTCAGAATCAGTTGCTGCTTTTACTAACTTTTAATAATGAACAAACACGGTTATTGTTTACTTTATAACTCACCTGAGCCAGACACTTAGGGCACCTCCAATCACCTTTAGGAACATCACTGAGAGGCGGGATCAAGCAGAAGGTGTGGTAGCTGTCATCACAACCGTCGCATAGCAACAACCGGTCCTCATCGTTCCCATTTCCACACACTAAACACACATACAGGTCCACCTAGAGAAAGACAGACAGCACCCATGTAAACAAAGTTTTAGCGACACAATGTTTTTGAATACAGCTTATAGTTATTTAATATTAATAATTTCCCCCACATTACAGCTTCACAGTACTCAAATGTTGTTTTTTTAAAACTTAAATGGTTTAAGGCAATTGGTTTCCTCAACTAAAATGAGTTAAATGAACTTTGTTATGGTTGTGATTTACATGTGACAGAAAGGCTCAGCAGAACTTACATTTGAATAAGAAAGAGGGGAGGACATTTACCATGCTGACTGGAGGAGGGGGGATGTTTTTCTTGTAACGTGATTTGCTTTTCTCGGGTTCAGGATTTATCTCTTTCATCTCCACAGGTTCCTGTTTCACCTGTATAGGGACCTCTTGCTCTAATACACACATACAAATGTATTTGTTCATATAAAGACACTGATTTGACTAATAAAGCTGTGCTAATCACATGTTTGCTTTGCTTGACTATAAATATTACCTAATGAATACTGGCTAATGATCTGAGTCATGCGAGGTTAGATGCAAAGGTTAGGTGCTCACCTGGTTCAGGCTTGGCAACAAATGAACCCATTCTCCTCCTGAGATTGGGCCTGTTCTCACATCCCTCACCTCCCTCTGACTTGACACAGCCAGACTACAGACACAAAAATAGAAGCATGCGAGTTAAAAGAAAAAAAAATGTCTATTGAGCACCAAGAATGATTTCTGGAGGATCGTGTGACACTGAAGACTGGAGTAATGACTGCTGAAAATTCAGCTATGTCATCATAGGAATAAATTACATTTTAAAATAGATTAAAACAGAAAGCAGTTATTTTATATTGTAATAATATTTCACAATATTACTATTTTTACTGTATTTTTGATCAAATAAATGCAGCCTCGGTGAGCATCTTTAAAAACAAACAAACAAAAAATAATAAAGACTGCCGTTTATATCCATACAGACATACAGTATGGACTGTTACAGAAACAAAACTGTGACAAATGGAGGCAGACTGTGATTATAAACCTACAAGTTGTCCACTCACAAATGGAGTATTCACCTCTGTTTTCATCCTCTTGGCTCGTCTAGCAGGTGCGCTTGTGTCGCTGGGCTGAATGTGAATGTTTTGTCTCTGCAGCAGGTCATGGGGTTTATACTCTTTATCTTCATCATTTACATCATCCACTGATGCCTTCTGCAGACACTGAAGAAAACAAGAAAAACAACTCAACTGGTTAAATGTGCCCTTCACATTTAAAAAACATATAAAATAAGAAAACTACAATGCTCTCACGTTAAATTAATGCAGCACTTAAAGGTAGAGTTCACCTTCTTTTTTCCTGTTAAACACAAAGGAAGATGTTAGGCAGAAGGCCCAAGCTGCTCTTTTCTATGGTGTGACTTCAATTTGAGAGATACAGATGCATATTAAGATTTTGTGCAAATAAAACAGTTCAGCCTTTTGCATCATACTAAGGGGAAATACGGTTTCAGAAGGGTTGCATGAACCCTTTTAAGATACTTTTTTGGAGCTTGACAGCCCATGGGAAAGAGCAGCTTGGACTTCTGCATAAAATCTCCTTTTGTGTAGAGAAAGTCATGAAGAGGGTGACAAAATGGTTACAAAACTCAATTCTGCATGAACTATCCTTTTAAAAACTGGTGTAGGATCAACATTTTTTACTCAGAAATTGATAGAAATTTTGCTATTTGCTAGAAATGGTGAATAATACTTTGAATTAAACATTACATTTTTCAGTAGTAGAAAGACTGAAATGGTATTTTTTTGTAAAACATACTCCAATAATCTTTCGATTTAACTCCAACAAACTTCGGTAGATAATTTATACAATGGTTAAAGTGTAATTTAATAGTAATTTAGGTCTGTTTTTAATCCAGAGAAATTTTTTAAATTTCAATGTTTAAAAATGCAATGAAAAGTCAAAGGTCATTTTCAGGCCACCTCAGGGTTCTCCAGACTGGAAACTGTGAAACTTCACACTTCACAAAATTCCTCTAAATCACCGTCATCATTTCCCTCCAGCCCAAAGATAAGCTATACTAATGTGTGAAAAACCTTTTAGCCTGGCTATAAAGAGTGTTACATCTGTGAGTGCATGCAGGATGAAATCCTCAACATTCCCAGTTACACGGCATCCAAACTGTATGACGCCTGCTACCACTATCAGATTACAGATTAACGTACAGACAGAGGATAGAGGGAGGAGAGAGAACAGCTGGAGGTGTAAAGAGATTAGCGTGAACAGAAAGCAGGTCACAGTCTCTGTGGGCTGAGAGGAGGAGTGGGAGGGGGAGGGGAGGACGAAAGGATGCAGCAGAAGTCAAAAAGACAAAAACATAGAAAGAGCAGCAAGTGAAAACAAAGACGAGAGTAGTAGGTGGAGAATAAAAGCAACATTGTCTCGGCAGGACAGCTGGGGGTTTGGTGAGGGTCAGGACAGATTGAATGCTGTCCGTCAAAGAAACACCAGTTCGCTCCCATTTGTCACCCAAACTCAAAAATAAAACAAAACACTGGGTTAGAAAAATAAATAAATAGACACACACACACTGACATAAGCAGCAAAAGGAAATGTTTACATATCAAACATAAGAAAGTGCTAAAGAACCGGTAAATATTTAGTGTAAAACATTCACAAAAGAGTAATAAACTACTGTATTAACAAATCCATACATTTAAAAGATGGATTGTGTGATTTTTCAGAGAGCAGGAGCACATTTCAGTATGGCAGTAAGAGCCACAGCGACTACTAAATGAAACATTCATTGCCACAGTACTCATAATGAGATCACATCCTGTCCAGATTTAAAAGTAGAAACATACCTCCTCCAGCCCAGGAGGTGCCACAAAACTTGTCAGTTTGGCTGCAAGGTCAAGAGCCTGATGTGGAAAAGAGCACCAAACATTACAAAGAAAATGCCAGTGATCTCTGGGTCAGAGGTCACAACATCTCTAACAGAGATGGCAAGCATTCAGTCAATGGAAAGAAAATTAGTTAAGCTCCAAGATACTTTTCATATTCAAATGCTCCTGCATGTTGAACAAAATGTTGAAAAATATTTGATAATAATTACATATTATATACTTAGTTTATATTTTTCTATAGTTAATACAATTTTTGTTGTAATATGTAAATATTACTGAAATTATTAAACTTTTTTATATTAATATTGCAATATATAAATATTATTAAATGTATTCAATCACAAATATATGATGGATTCTTCCATCTATGAAAGGTAGCAGCTTACAGTGTATAAAAAGTTATGAATACCATGTTGTGCATTTTGCTAATTGATATTTGTCTCTAAAGACAAACGTAATTTGCAACCACATTTAGCAGAGGCTGTGGCACAAAGAGCAGTAACACTTGGAAGATTGGCAATACAGAAAACAAGCAGCTAAAACACAATAAAACACACTTAACCACATATTGCATTCATAAGCACAGCAGACTCAATCAGACCTTAATGTAGAAACTAATACCGCTAACCCTAAAAGCTCAGCTTTAACACTGCAGACCAGCTGTAACCGGACTCCTAAACCAAAACTCCTTCATGACTGCTGAAAGCTTTATGGAGAGTGTGTGATATATCAATCTGATGTGTTATATGTTAAACTCACCAGCAAGTTTGTCCCAGACTGGAAGAGGTGGTACGGGTACAGGACCCTCTCGTAATGGGCTCTCAGGTGGGACCCCACAGCTTTGCCTGGGGCAAACCCCATTGTCATGGCAATCTTCGTCCATCTCCTCTCTCTACAAACTAAATCGAATCCACCCTCCTCTGCAACCAACTGGCAGAATGAGACAGTGTTGGACTTTAGATTATAAACATTCAATGCTTTTGTTTTACTTGGTCAATAATAAAGAACTCAGTGGTTACATGAATTCCTCTGTGACTCATACAGAGATGGGTAACAGGTTTCAACTAAAAATATTGAACAGAGTCAAGTGATGAGGCATATTAACTTATCCAGTCCGATAAAGAAGCCTGAATGACAGACTCACTCACTTTGTTGAGCTGGTACAGATCGAGGATCTTCCGCTCCACATGTGGAATTTTGAGTGTGCATCCTTGTAGTTCCCAAAACTTGGCAATCTGGTCCAAGAAGTTGAGTTTAACTCGGGTTTGAGCCTGTAAGAAAGGGAGGAGGGTGATAGAAGAGCCAAGAAAAAGACAAAATAAGATTCAGAAACATTGTGAATGGTGCATGTTAATTATTAATCAACTCAGAGATGTTGTTATTTTAATATCAGACATTTCAAAAGACCCAAATTCTGCTGACAAGACTGTGACCATTGACCTTACAATGCACAAACACGCACCCTTCAGTTTCACTATATTATCTCATATACACAATGGCTTTTCAACAGAGGTGATGAAATTTGCTAAACCCTGACCCTAAACCTAACCCTGTAACAAACCTGTTGATATCAATACATGATTTGACAGATTTATGAGTTTTTCCATACAGTGAGCACTTCAGATGACCTCGCAAGTTAGTTTTCAGCATGTCTCACTATATTTGGGGAGATATTTTAAAATATCGGGCCCTCACAAATATAAGCAAATTTGTGCAAACTAGTTTCCAGCTCAAAGCAAAATTGTAAAATTACCTCAAGCTCGTTGAGTCTCTGGATTCGTGGAGTAAAATGAAGTCGGTCAACGTCACATGCAAATGGAGGCTGCCAATCCTAAACACACACACACACACACACACAAAGCAAGCAAACAATTAGTGAACTTACATTTCTCTTTCTTTTATTTATATTTATTTTAAACGGCTTGATTTCTGAGTATATTTAACTTCAATATGCAACGCCATAATTTTGCAGCAAAATCAATCTGTGACATCCAATAGGGATCAATGAAGCAGTTGTACAGTCCAGTGCATTCTACATATATTTTTAGCAAAGCTAAAATTTTCACAAACTTCAGCCCCATTAACTGCAAATCTAAACAACATATGTCCTTGAGTCGAGCCTAACTCATTATTACAGGGGTCAGGAACACAAACATGGTCAAAACAAGAGAGGCTTTATGAAAGACATAATTTTCATCTTTAGCTTTCTGATTTTCTAAATTCATTAGGCTTTGCAGGTTTGTGATGTGAATTCATTAACATAGCACACAGACAGGCACACAAAAACATGGCTTTGGAATAGGTGGTGACTGTTTTTCACGTTTACAGATAAGACTTTGCGGCCTAGAATCTTGTGAATGCGTGTCTGCTTAACAGTGGCTAAATGTGAACTAATACGCACATGTTCACTCACACGCAACCTGCTGAAGATGGCTAAATGGTGGAACTGTGGTTTTCGTTCAGCTCAGTCACCTATTTAAAACCTTTTCAGACCACGTTTAACACATTTCCTTTGTCTCCAGCCTCCCATAACCACATGCTTACAACTGCATTCAGAAAAACAGCAACACACATGCAATCATGTCTCCAGATACACACAATGTAATTAACAGTTTGATTACCGAGACCAGACATTACCCTCTTGGGATCAATAAAGTGTTACCCTTTCTTAGCCAAAAAGTCACCTCAGGCTACAATTATCACAATTAAAATGAGCTGCAAAACCTCACGTTTAAGCCTCAGAATTCAAAACGTAGATATGTTTGCTTTCATACATTTATAATAATAGTGTAATTATGTAATAAGCACATGAAAAAATGTTTTATTCAGAACTTTAAACAAATCTTGCCTCATAACACATAAATTGCATATCCAAAGGCACACCATTTGAGAGTCTGTACAACAAACCACTGTACATGAGATCATATATACAGATTTTTGCCCTACATACGAAAGATATTCACCACAATCCGTATATTTGACCTCAGCCACACAAAGAAAATGAAGGTAAGTTCTGTGCATATTAAATCCATTTACCACATTATTTCCTTGTTTGCTGTTCAGGCAGCATAGTTACAGAAAGACACAAAATGGCCAGATGGTTCATTCACTCCATAGCTCGCAACATGGAGGACGCGCCCGGCCCGAGGGTATACATAGGTTTCCGGGACCAGTTTATGAGCCGAACCGAGCCTGTGAATCACTTCACACTGTCCAAATACTTTAAAACGTGTCCGAATCCAGTGCGCGTCTATGATGGTGTTGGAAAGCAAGAGGCCATTTGGGAAACATTCTCAGCTTTAAAACCCTTACCAAAATATTACGTTTTTGGTTATTAATATCGACACTGATACGAAGCCGTCGTCCTATAATGATGCTTGACATATTTTGCCAGTTAATAATCGCTTGTTTAACGTAATTACGCTTTCTCTCCGCTGCCACCTCATGCGTGAATCACGTCACGTAGCTGCGAGTTTAATAGATTCTTATCAGAACTCGAATTCACATCAAACCCGAAGCCAGAATCCGAACCAGCGGTCTGGTCTGATCCAGAGCGCCTCCTGGACACAACAGACGGAGCGAGAATCCTCAGTAAATAAGTCAACAGCATTTAAAATAACATGGAACCTAAATATGGCTATGAACAAAAATGTTTAAATGTCTATAAAAATGATTGTAAAGTACATATTCGATCTCTCCGACACACAAAATCATTTTCAGAGATAAATAAATTATAATATTCGTGGCACTGGGCTAGTCTAATGTTCACTCACATAACCTTTAAACATAAAGACGCCATCAGAACCACTGAAACCCTTCAAACTGGTTTAGACAGGTTCGGGAGTTCGGATTCAGATGAACGCCGAAAGGCTGAACCGGGTCATTTTGCTAATAGGTGAACTATATTTAGTTGCTAGGTATAAACGGTAATTAATTGATTGCATTACTCTCTAATCCGCAAACAACCACTTTTTTGCAACAGAAAGCATTCGTTCTGACCAGAATAGATTATATAACTATATAATGATGGTATAATTAGTTTATATTAACAATTTTCTCAGTAAGGTAATAGCCTAATGCAATAAAAAAAAAATAACAAACAAAACTCAATTTATGAATATATGGGTATATACTCAATGTGCTATGATGAAAATGAAAGGAAATGTTTATTTCCGCATTGGCAGGTATCTCTTGATGTTTTTTTTTTTGTCTATCTGTCGACATTAAATTCTCCTTAAAAGTACACGGAACTCATTAAAAGCCTTTTTAATCAAATTATGAGGTAATGATGGGGGTTTCTGTTCGTCAGTGTCACTAAAGATGCAGAAGCAACTACACCAGTACTAATAATTCAATATACATAATACAAATATAAACAATATTCTATATCAACGATAAACACTGACAATCAGCAAACTAGCGTGTAAGTAAACGAGACGTTTAATCCAGCACTAGAACCGAGCCAGGCCGTAAACCATACACTCGGCGACCATAAAGAGACATTTTCCTGTATAACATTCACACATCCGCGACGTTATTGCGCACATGATGCCTAGCTACACACAAAGCGGTTCGGCCGTGCTGTCACTGCGCCGCCATGTTGAGACATTTCCCTTTAAACCGAACTCGGAATCACTCCCCAGATCCGGCCCGGTTCAGGCCGTCCGGACAGCACTCACCGGCGGCGGTCGAACCTTGCAGATCCCGGTTTTCTCGGCGATGGGTCGGATTTTATTGATAAACGCAAACGGGTCTGCAAATTCCTCCCAACTGGGCTCGAACACCGGACACTCGGGCGGTGGGGTAAACTCGGCCGGGCCCCGCTGGGTCATCCTGCAGGTCCGGTTCCGGAGCAGAATCGAGTCGCTCAGCGAAGCGGAGACAGAACTTTCTGGGATCTGCAACACAGTCTGTCCGTCCTTACTCCCCCAGTCCGGCGAACACTTGAACAACACGAACAATCAACACACACTCACCGCGACGCGACTGCTCTTAGGCTGAGAGCACATCCGCTCAAAAATCTAGAGACGAAGCGAGCGTGTCCACTCATTTGTAGCTTTGAAGAATCACTTAAAGGGACAGTTCGGCCGTGATATTTACCGTTTATTGTTGCATTATTTAAACCGTTTGTCTTCTATACGCGTAACGACTACAGCTCGGAAATACGTTGTTATTCGTTTACATTAGTGCATACTCAAGAAACAAACTAAACGTACTCCTCGCATTTACGTCGCATTCAAACGAAAGTTCGAACGGTAGTTATTTACAGTTTACTCTATAATGAGGTGTTATTTAAAATGAAAGACTCAAATCTTTTTAGCATCTTTTTATTTTCAAGGAAGTCCATTTTTGTCAAGTTCATGTTACATATACAAATAGGGCCCACAGTCGAAGCATACAACTGTGAGTAACAAGGCATTACAAGTTCAAAAGGCACTGTCGAATTGTACGATTACGTCAAAACTTTACGGAAAGACTACGTGTATCCCACACGGTTCACTGTTAATTTAGAAACTTTGAGTTCTGTATATCTTTACATACACTTCTGCCAACAGCATGCGCTTGAAGCCGTCAACCGCCTCGCTCCGCCCCAGTGTTTACCTCCGCGTATGGATACCTTCAGGTGACAGCTGATAGTGGCCGGGACTTCTTCTTTAAATAGACTCACTGCGGCTGCTGATTGGACGACTACCGTATAGAGTGTGACGAATTGTGCGGGGGAGGGGGCGTTGTAGTAAAGCGCTTTAAATAGTGGTCTATACTTTTGTGTTTTGAAATAAAAGCAAAACTAGTAGCATCTCACTTAAATGTTAAACTAACGTTGTAATTAATGTTATATTTCAGTACAAAAATAAGGCCACGGATGAGACTGAGATTCAGAAAGTTTATTGTTTTACATGTAAGATTATTATGTTTAGATTAACATGAATGGACATGTTGAAGTGGAATCGAAGTAAATGAGTCAGTCTTTTTTTTTATTTGAAAAAACTTGAGTAGGCCTATTGCATTTCGAGTCTGGATCGTGATGCTTTCATCGCAAAGTCATTAAAATAATCAATGGTGTACATTGTCACAGTCACTGTACATTAAAGTGTAATTTTACTTAAGGTATGTTGATGTGGGAGAGCAAAAATGTCCACAAAAAATGGTTGAGGTGAAACAAAACAATTATTGTATTGCAGGTTGACCATTTAGATCAGAATATTTATTAAAAATTAATAATAATGATCTTTTTCCTTTTTTAATAATCTAGAATGGGCAATGTGTGAACATATCTTGAGAGGTCACACCAAATATTTTAACAGGTACACCTGTTGAATTGCTTAAAAATAAATATTAACTTTGTTGGGTCTCCCAACTAAAACAGCATATTATAGTTATGCGGCCTTGAAATTTTAAGGATTGGTTTTCAGCGGGAGGAAACGGAATGTTGTGGCCATTGGTGGTAACAGGGCCTGAGCCAAAAGCTGCAAATCCTCCAGAAACCTCTCTTTAATTGTTTGAAGCATGGGCCTCTTAGCCCCTGCTGGTAGATACTGAAATTACACAACTCTGGGTGAAAATACTGTCTCAATTGCCTGCGATTCAAAGCAGCCTTGTATTCAGATTTTTGCATGCTACATATAAAATCACAAACAAAGCAGTTTTAAAGCCTTGTTTTTGTTCTTTTGGAGTGAAAAAAAAACGGAATGTATAAATTGATAAAACATTTTGCTTTTATAAAATGTTTTGCACAGAATCGTTGTAAATGGTCTTTTGTAAGTAAAGAGCAATTTTACTTTTGATGTGCTTAAATATTCTTTCCTGGGCCTGGAAAAAAGAGCTACTGAACTTGGACCAGAAAAAGAACATCCTCTTGCAAAGAATCAGCAAAAATCACCCCTCTTCTAGTCATTATTTTGACCACTTTCATCTAATGATAAGAGTGTTAGGCTGATGATACACGGGGCAACTTTGGTTAAAGGGGTCATATGATGCGATTTCATTTTTTCCTTTCTCTTTGGAGTGTTACAAGCTCTTGGTGCATAAAGAAGATCTGTAAATTTGTAAAGACTAAAGTCTCAAATCCAAAGAGATATTCTTTATAAAAGTTCAGAGTCAGCCACACCCCCCTAAAACGGCTCGTTCGAACACGCCCCCACATATCTACCTCACTATGTGGGGAGATTTGCATAACGCCGCCCAAATGTTCACGCAAAGAACGAAGGCGTAACTTTTAGTCTCGCTGTAGTATTGTTGCTGCCGCCGCCATGTCCTGAAGACGCTGTGTGTTTTGTTGTGAAAGCGAAACTCCTTTGTTTGGTCTTCCAAAAGAGGACGATATCTGCTTCGTCATGCCTGGAGCTGATCTGTGCTGGTCGCTGAGGGAATACTTCAACTTAGTGCTGTGGATCGCCGGATCGGCTTTTACAGGTTTCACCGCTCCTTCGCCGGGACCGCCGTTCTCGACCCCGCTGCCTCAGCTCACTCTTGCCCGGCTTCAGCTCATGCGAAGCCGGGGCTTTCGATCACGCTAGGCCGCTGTGTTTTTCATTGTGAAAGCGAAACTACTTTGTTTGGTCTTCCAAAAGAGGACGATATCTGCTTCGTCATGCCTGGAGCTGATCTGTGCTGGTCGCTGAGGGAATACTTCAACTTAGTGCTGTGGATCGCCGGCACATTTTATGGAGGACTGTTTACTGATCCTGGGAGAGTAACGTTAGACTAAAATGCCGGCAGCTCTGACTCATGTAAGTACGTTTTCTTTTATCATTTGACACAGATGATTCAAACGCGAGTTTTGGGCAGTGTGGAGTAGCACTTGTTGTTTGTCATTTCTCTGATCACAAATGCAGACAGGGTTTTATGTTTACGCGGCACGATGCAACGCAATGCGTAAAAAGACAGTATAAGTCATTATAATCAGTAATTATCTCTCCACTGGATGCAACAAATGCCTCGTTTGTAATGGGTTTTAATGTTTTTTGTGTCGTCGCTCCGGCTGGGACACGGCATCACAGTATGTGAGGGGCGTAACATTTCCGTCACACGCTTGAGGTATTCGGCCAATCACAACGCACTGGATAGCTGGTCAATCAGAGCACACCTCGCTTTTCAGACCGACGAGCTTTGTAAAAATCTACACGTTTCAAAAAGGCGGGGCATAGAGGCGAAACAATAATGTACAGTATGTGGAAAATGTGTTTTTTTAAACTTTAAACCGCATAAACATTTCATTACACCAAATACACTTTTTAGCAGCATCATATGACCCCTTTAACATTGCCATCAACGGCAGGGGCGATTCTAGGATTTCCATTTTAGGGGGGCTCAGCCCCCAATGGGGGTATAATAATAATAAAAAAATAGCCTATATTAATACAATAAAAATGTTTGACTAATAGGGTGGTATACTAACCTTATTGCAGTATTCCGCTGTATTGCATACATAGGTAAAACATTTGAGTACTGAATAAGGCAAATATAAGTCTTCCTGGTCTCAGTTTACTACAAACACAATTTTACTGTTTGCATTTCTAGTACAACCCTTTCTTTAGCTCAAGTATGCAAACCTCTTTACCACATGTACTGCAATAGGTTTTATATTTTAAGTTAAATTTTCAAATAGCAAGCAACATGATAATTTTATAAAGTATGCGCTCATACTGTAGGCCTACGTGTTAAGAAACAGCTGTGGTGTGATGCAGGGACAGTTCTAGAGTAGACCACAGTAACTGGGGGGTCCAGACAGGGGCCACTTGTGCTTTTAGGGGGCACAATTTTAAAATTAATCTTAACATACTAGTATTATTCATTCAGTAATTTTTCACAATGTCACATATCACTGCAATATCTAGAAGTAATCTATAACAATTTCAACTAAAATTAATGTTTCATCATGTTTCATTTATTTGGCAAATAATTTTGTATTGTAGTGTCAAGGGCATCATTTTTGAGGGGCCACGAGTGAAGGTGCACACAGCAGCCACAATACCACTGTATAACTGATATAGTAGATATATAGATATAGTTGTTTCTGATGAGAGAATTCAGTCAGCGCGCGCAGTGACTAAACAGCGCGTTTCAGCGGTGACTCATCTAAAGGCCTGATTGGTCCTTGCATTCATAAGCTCAACAGAATCGTATGGGATTGGTTATAATGAGCAGTGCTTTAAAACGTGCATTAGCCCCTCACTGCAGAACAAAGATGGAGATGGGTGGGTTTAGGGATCAGGGGGTGGAGACAGGTAGGTTTAGGTATATGTAAGGTGGGAGGAGTTGGATCTGGATCTAACCTCGCCCCCTGGATCTTGTGTTCTGCAGTGAGGACGTCTCGTCTCTCTGGCTCGGTGCCAGCCAGCAAACAGATGTGAACTTAGCAGCTGGTGATGTTTTTCTTGTGTGTATATATATATATATATATATATATATAGTTTACAGGACAAACTGCACATTTCACCCAAAATTGTTTGGTGTGATAGGATTCCAAATTTAGGGGGCCCAAGCTTGTTGACAAGGGGGCACGTAAAGCATCATAAAGGCTAAAGCGTCACATCACTAATTCATGCATTTTTGGGAATCAAAAACATACAAATTCAATAGACATTTGACAAGTTTATTTTGAAACGTTATCAGGTCACTTACAGCATGTGTGAGAGACAAAGACAGTTTACAAAAAGTGTTCAGACAGAAATGCCTTGGGCAACTCGTTTCTTTGAAATCAGACAGAATAGAGGTATAGAAAAGAACGAAACGCAACAGAACATTTATAAACACACATCAGGGCTTTGTTCCCCATCATTGGGCATTCATAAGGCAGCTTGACAATGGAGAGGCAAATACTGCTATAAGTGCTGAAGTAGGACCAGTTTCTCTTCGGACTGTAAACTGGTGTCAGATCAGCCTCTTAAAACATCTTTAATACTCCTCACCCTCCTCTTCATCCTCCACAGACTCAGTGCCAACCTCCTCATAATCTTTCTCCAGTGCGGCAAGATCCTCTCTGGCCTCTGAGAACTCTCCCTCTTCCATTCCTTCTCCGACATACCAGTGAACGAAGGCACGCTTGGCATACATCAGATCGAACTTGTGGTCCAGACGGGCCCAGGCCTCGGCAATAGCCGTGGTGTTGCTCAGCATGCACACAGCTCTCTGTACTTTGGCCAAGTCTCCACCAGGGACCACTGTAGGTGGCTGGTAATTGATGCCAACCTGTTGAGAAAGAGGAGACACTAAGTTTAATGAAGTTTGAAGAAAGAACATTTAAAATATTGTCTTGTCAATCTCTCCCACCTTGAATCCAGTTGGGCACCAGTCCACAAACTGTATGGAGCGTTTGGTCTTAATGTTGGCAATAGCGGCATTCACATCTTTGGGTACGACATCACCACGATACAGCATACAGCAGGCCATGTACTTCCCATGCCGGGGGTCACACTTCACCATCTGATTAGATGGCTCAAAGCAGGCACTGGTGATCTCAGACACAGACAGCTGCTCATGATAAGCCTTTTCAGCAGAGATGATGGGGGAGTATGTGACCAGGGGGAAGTGGATTCTGGGATATGGCACCAAGTTGGTCTGGAACTCGGTCAGATCGACATTGAGGGCACCATCAAAGCGCAGGGAAGCAGTGATGGAGGACACGATCTGGCCGATGAGACGGTTGAGGTTGGTGTAGGAGGGACGCTCGATGTCGAGATTTCTGCGGCAGATGTCGTAGATGGCCTCGTTATCTACCATGAAGGCACAGTCAGAGTGCTCTAGGGTGGTGTGGGTGGTTAGGATCGAGTTGTATGGCTCAACCACAGCGGTGGAGACCTGAGGAGCGGGATAGATGGCAAACTCGAGCTTGGACTTCTTGCCGTAGTCAACTGAGAGACGCTCCATCAGCAGGGATGTGAAACCAGAGCCAGTGCCTCCACCAAAACTGTGGAAAATAAGGAAACCCTGGAGACCGGTGCACTGGTCTGTCTAGAAAACAAACAAACAAACAAAAAAACTCATGTAATCAGATGTATTGGTCTAAACAGCACAATTTCAATTTAGAAACTAAATTTTGTGGAACAAAATAATTTTAAATGCATTTTAAATGTTTTGACAATATTAGCACAAAAGATATTTACTTCAGTAATCAGGCGCTGTTTGACAGGCTTTTTAGTGCACGCGCTGCGGGTGTATCGGCCCTTTCGCGCCGCTTTAGTTCCAGAACTAAATGTACGGTACTAAAGTACTGGGACGATTTTGCGCGAACTATTTCCCAGTACTATTTACAGGGTTGCATTCGCACCGACAGTGTGTACTAAGAAGTGACGTAAGCCGGTCGACAGCGACGTCATTTATGCGCGGCGTTCAACAACAGAAACAAAGAACAACATTAACAACAGGAGGATGGAGGACGCTGTAATCGGTGCTGTGTGTTTGTTGTGTCTCGCGGGTTTCACAATAATGGACATGGAAAGTCGACGTATACGTAAAGCGATTGAAAGACCGGAAAGGAGGACTAAGAATCTCCAACGACAACTGGCAGTGCTACATTTGCTACAAGTGCCTGCACTTCAGCTTCCGTCCATCTATCGCTGTTCTCCATACTTGAGAAATAAGTTGACATGCTTACAGCATGTTTACACAGCATTTTAAATCATGGAGGGTGAGGGCGTTTTCGTACGCTTTTGGCCAATCAATGTCTACTTACGTCACGATTAGTACCAGTTGTGCTGGTTAGACCCTGCTCCGGAGTAGGAGCTAATTTGGTTCTTGAAAAAGGCAGTCCGCTACTAAAATCGCACCCAGTTCCGGCGGTGCGAACATGCCGAAAAGTGGGTAGTTCCACAATTAGTTCTGGTACTATGAAAAGGTTCCTGCGGTACGAAAGGCCCTTATGTGTTCAGAAAAAGCACACTTCAGAACAGCACGTTAAATGAAACGTTTAACCGGCAAGGATTTAAAGCACATGCAAATAATGTACTTTTGTGATTGCGAATAAGTGCAGTGTCCCGTGAGAGTAACTCTGCAGCGAAGTTAAAGGGCACCTATTATGCCCCTTTTTACAAGATGTAATATTGTTCTTGGGTGTCCCCAGAATGTGTCTGAAGTTTCAGCCCAAAATACCCCACAGATCATTTATTATAACATCTGGAAAATGTCACTTTTGGGGCGTGTCAAAAATAAATAAACAAATAAAAGCGGTTTTGGTGTTATTTTAAATGCAAATGAGCTGCATATTCCCGCCCCATCTCCAGAAGAGGGCGTCGGGTATACGACTCTCTGCTTAGTTTAACACCTTTCTATAGCCGGTAGAAGCAACATGACAGAGCAAGAGAACCGATGTTCAGCCGTACATATAGGAAGCCAAATACACTGAAAGTGGGACGAAATGGCGCAATGTTACAGAGGTTGCGCCGCGCAACCGTGCTACAGAATGGACAGCACAAACTAATCTTACAAGCATGCCGCTGATCAATTAAAAGGTGCAGTAGGAGATCTCTGAAAAAATGCTAACTTTAGATGGCAATCGCAGTCCAAAGCCACGCCCCCTGGCCTGAACGCATATGCACACCAGACGACCAGAGACAACATTACTACAATACATCATGTGTCATTCACCAGTGAGAACTTTATAGTACAGTTAGTAGTATGGAAGGTCAGGTTGTTGATGTTTGTCTGCCATTTTCTCTCCGTCGGCACAGCATACGTGAATGCGCTGATAACGTATCCTGTCTGCGCAAACAGGGTGCGCAGAGGTATGCAAATACATATGTTGACAGGCTGGTAGGAAAGCCAATTAAAATGCTCGGACTGAGCGTTTTGATTGGACGAACATTTCTTGGTCCTACGCCTTCCACAGAATGAAAAAAATAAATAAATAAATAATAATATATATATATATATATATATTTAGACCACTTAACTTAATGATTGTTATCAGGATGTGAAGAGACTTTCAACCAGAATAACAAAATATGTTTAAGACAATCACCTATTGCACCTTTAAAATGCTTCAGTAACGTACACACAAACACGGTTAAAACGCTAAGCACTAGAACGACATGACATGCACAAAGCAGTCCGGAGTGAAATGATTTGTGCAGACAAATGTATTTATGTAGATTGAGGCGCATTACCTTAAAATGAAAGTAATCCACTGCGTCCTCAGCAGCTCAGATGTTACAGCTGCTCGAGCGCGGAGAAAATGGAGGACAGTGTACAATCGCTGAGGGCGGAAACTATGGCAATGCTGTGCGGTCAAATCAACCCCGTGGCCCGGCCAAAACGGCTTGCCTAGTGAGACTGATTTGTTTTTAAGGAACACTCAACTATTTTTGAAAATGGGCTCATTTTCCAACTCCCCTAGAGTTAAACAGTCGAGTTTTACCGTTTTCGAATCCATTCAGCCAATCTCCGGGTCTGGCGGTAGCACTTTTAGCTGCAGCTTAGCATAGATCATTGAATCTGATTAGCATCTCGTTAGACCGTTAGTATCTCACTCAAATGACCAGAGTTTCGATATTTTTCCTATTTAAAACTTCACTCTTCTGTAGTTACATCGTGTACTAAGACCGACAGGAAATTAAAAGTTGCGATTTTCTAGGCCGATATGGCTAGGAACTATACTCTCATTCCGGCGAAATAATCAAGGAACTTTGCTGCCGTACCATGGGTGCAGCAGGTGCAATATTACGCAGCGCCTGAAAATAGGCTAACTTCTGCCAACATAACCAACGTGACCACCTGCTTGCACAGGGAGCGTTCCTTCCATTAGAAGTTACCTAGCTGGGGACTATTTTCAGGCACTTAACTTAATTACTCTTTAAAATATAAATATTAAAATTAACAAAATTAAATGTATTAGTGAAGATCAAAATATATATATTTTTTTATACTGTACATGACGTTGTGACAGCCAAAAATCACTAGTAGCATTTTAAAAGATTCATTTTATTTGTTTGTTACTTTTAATGAATTTGAGAAAAACTTATAATGGCCATAACATGAATACTTTTATAGTCTTAGTGCGTCCCTACTTTGCATTTCTCTGTAGCTCAATCATAATTCATACCAGTTTCCGGACACGCTCCAGCACTATATCAATAATTTCCTTGCCAACGGTGTAATGGCCACGGGCGTAATTGTTGGCTGCATCTTCTTTCCCAGAGATGAGCTGCTCCGGGTGAAACAGCTGTCTGTAGGTTCCAGTCCTCACCTCATCTGAAACATAAGATACATTTTACATTTATTTTTGATATCCAACTCTTTAAAATATAAAACCAGCCATTTACACTTTTTGAAACTACTGCACTCTGGATGTTGGACATAATGCACACATTAATTTCAACATTTCAGGTGTCATAAAACACTGATTTGCTACAAGCTTAGTTTTATGATGATTGATAGTTCAATTGTAATAATTTATTAAACCAACAATAAAAAAAAACCCTCACCAATGACTGAAGGCTCCAGATCCACAAACACAGATCGTGGCACATGCTTCCCAGAGCCAGTCTCACTGAAGAAAGTGCTGAAGGAGTCGTCTCTTTTACCAATGGTCTTACCACTCGGCATATTGCCATCAGGCTGGATGCCATGCTCCAGGCAATACAACTCCCAGCATGCATTGCCAATCTGTACTCCGGCCTGGCCCACATGGATGGAGATACACTCACGCTGCACAAAGAAAAAGAGGCTTTAAATGGCTGCCAACCAACTGCAAGCTCCAGGCACAAACTCAGTCATCTCAGTACATCACGGCTAGACTTTCTCAATGTTGAAGGTTTTTTTTAAGTATTTATTTTTCTTTAAAACCTGATGTAAAATGTTTGTGACCCAAACGTTACACTTTTGCCAGGCAGCTAATAAATTTAAAGGGGTCATATGATTCAATTTCAATTTTCCTTTCTCTTTGGAGTGTTACAAGCTCTTGGTGCATAAAGATGATATGTAAAGTCTCAAATCCAAAGAGATATTTTTGATAAAAGTTACGAGTCAACCATGCCTTCCTAAAACGGCTCGTTCTAACATGCCTCCACATGTCTACGTCACGATGTGGGAAGATTTGCATAACGCTGCCCAAATGTTCATGCAAAGGCAGCGTAACTTATTCTCGCTGTAGTATTGTTGTAGCCACCGCCGCTATGTCGTGAAGGCGCTGTGCGTTTCGTTGTGAAAGCGAAACTACTTTGTTCGGCCTTCCGAAAGAGGACACGACTAGAAATCAGTGGTTAAGTTGTATTTACAACACTGTTCCAGAACACTTTAACCCAAATATTCAGATGTGTGCAACACATTTTATGGAGGACTGTTTCCTGATCCTGGTAGAGTAGACTACAATACCAGCCGTTTTGACTCACGGACTGGAAGTAAAAAATTTTTTTTTATATTTAAAGAATTTGCCACTGATGATTCAAACACGAGTTTTGGGCAGTGTAGAGTAGCACTTGTTGTTTGTCATTTCTTCGATCACAAATGCAGACATAGTTTTATATTTAGTTAAAAAGACAGTATAAGTCATTATAATCCGTAATTATGTCCCCACTGGATGCAACAAATGCCTCGTTTATAATGGGTTTTCATGTTTTTGTCTCGTCGCTCCGGCCGGACAGGGCATCACAGTATGGTAAGGGGCGTAACATTTCAGTCACATGCTTGAGGTATTCGGCCAATCACAACGCACTGGATAGTTGGCCAATCAGAGCACAACTCGCTTTTCAGACCGATGAGCTTTGTATGTAAACAATAATGTACAGTATGTGGAAAATAATGTGTTTTTTGAACCTTAAACCGCATAAACATTACACCAAATAATGTTCTTTTTAGCAGCATCATATGACCCCTTTAAAAATGTTGACGTGGTACGAGATCTCGCGAGAACGTGACAATATCCTCACGCAGACCTTTCAGCTATATTTGCATTACACTGGCTCGTTCACAAATGGTGGTATGTAAGATATTTTATGTTACATCAGGCAAGTGGCCGCATAAGCGGGAAAATTACACAGTGTAGTCTTTATCCAGTCATAAAAACAGAATTCACAGTTTAACGCAGAATTTGTCAATTTGAATGAATTAATCAAAAGTAGGTCATTACACTTAAATCAAATCATGATATGGACTAGTATCTGTAAATATTAAGCAGCAAAAGTCGATTTAAATTTGAATCCTGCATGTTCTGCCTGTCTCTGTTAATGAATGGCACAGACGTGCAGTTTCATTTACTACACACACACTGAAGAGCGCGTGACACTCGCGGAGATTTCAGCGTCTGCCGTCTCACTAAATGAGGATGTAAACACACAAACAACATTTCCAGAACTGCACACTTTAACCCAAATATTCAGATGTGTGCAACACATTTTATGGAGGACTGTTTCCTGATCCTGGTAGAGTAGACTACAATACCAGCCGTTTTGACTCACGGACTGGAAGTAAAAAAAATTTTTTTATATTTAAAGAATTTGCCACTGATGATTCAAACACGAGTTTTGGGCAGTGTAGAGTAGCACTTGTTGTTTGTCATTTCTTCGATCACAAATGCAGACATAGTTTTATATTTAGTTAAAAAGACAGTATAAGTCATTATAATCCGTAATTATGTCCCCACTGGATGCAACAAATGCCTCGTTTATAATGGGTTTTCATGTTTTTGTCTCGTCGCTCCGGCCGGACAGGGCATCACAGTATGGTAAGGGGCGTAACATTTCAGTCACATGCTTGAGGTATTCGGCCAATCACAACGCACTGGATAGTTGGCCAATCAGAGCACAACTCGCTTTTCAGACCGATGAGCTTTGTATGTAAACAATAATGTACAGTATGTGGAAAATAATGTGTTTTTTGAACCTTAAACCGCATAAACATTACACCAAATAATGTTCTTTTTAGCAGCATCATATGACCCCTTTAAAAATGTTGACGTGGTACGAGATCTCGCGAGAACGTGACAATATCCTCACGCAGACCTTTCAGCTATATTTGCATTACACTGGCTCGTTCACAAATGGTGGTATGTAAGATATTTTATGTTACATCAGGCAAGTGGCCGCATAAGCGGGAAAATTACACAGTGTAGTCTTTATCCAGTCATAAAAACAGAATTCACAGTTTAACGCAGAATTTGTCAATTTGAATGAATTAATCAAAAGTAGGTCATTACACTTAAATCAAATCATGATATGGACTAGTATCTGTAAATATTAAGCAGCAAAAGTCGATTTAAATTTGAATCCTGCATGTTCTGCCTGTCTCTGTTAATGAATGGCACAGACGTGCAGTTTCATTTACTACACACACACTGAAGAGCGCGTGACACTCGCGGAGATTTCAGCGTCTGCCGTCTCACTAAATGAGGATGTAAACACACAAACAACATTTCCAGAACTGCTCTAAGAGTCACTTCATGAGCATTTTAGCGTTTGATTTTAGTAAATCTAGCGTCATATCTCATACACAGAACTGTTAAGGTATTCACGGCAACCCGTCAAAATAAAAGTCTGGTTTTATTTGAAGACATTGTGCCTACAACTATTTATCAGTAGAATGTACATAACCTACTACTACTACTAAAATGAAACACATTTTTCAAGGAATAATCACACAAAACATTTCTTCCATGTTTTAATTTTAATAGTAAATCTCCTTTGATTGCCCAAAAATCTTGTTTGCTTAATTTTCAATAATTAAAAGAAATTAAATTAATATTTTATGCCTTCGATAACCAGAAAAATGTAAATACACAACACAGAATTTCTGAGGGCGAAAAAAATTCATAAGGGTACTTTAAGAAAAAAAAAAACATGCTAAAACACAGAATTTGGTAACAATAAATAATATGGTGAGAAAAAAATAAAACATTTCATAGGGCCCTAAACATGTGATTTTTGTTAAACTTTTAATAAATCAATGTGAAAATGTATAAGTTTAATGATTTTAATTAATTAGACATGCTTTTTAATTAATAAAATGTTATTTTAACTATTAAAAAGGAGTCGAGAAATTAAAATGGAAAACTGAATTTATGAAAAAAATAAACGGATTTCATAGGGCCCTAACTATCCCTCAGCCTTGCAACCAAAAAAAACCCCCCCAGTTTGGCAACCACTGCTTTATTCTTTTAAAATTGATACATTAATCGTTTATAGATTTTTTTTTTTTATTAAAGTGGAAATCAGTTTACTAAATGTAAACTTGACTGACTGCTTCACTTCCACTTTAAAGGGATATTTGTCGTTTATTTTAAATTTATACCATTTAGAATTTTTCTGCGATTACTTGTCAGTTGAGTTTGTGGCAATTTTTTTTGCAGTGTTTACATGTTGTTTATTACTGCATACAATTTATTAAAATAGATGTTTAATTTCATAAAGTACAAGTTGATTTTAAAATGCACCTACTTTTTTTTTTTTTTGCATTTTGTGTTTTTCAGTTGAATAAAAGACTATTTTCACCTATCCTTCATCATTGAGGATTTCTTTAAAAAAAAACAAAAAAACAAACAAAAAAAAAAGTCTAAAAATCTCTTCTCGTTCTCGTGAACCCAGTCTCGTCTCAGGGGACAAGTGTGTCGTCACACCCCTAGGTAAGTTTTCACCACTAGAGGTCACATTTTCAAAACAATAACAGGGGCGAAGCTCGATGACGGCGCATGGAACGATGGGAGACTTCACAAATAATTTTCTCGGACGAGGTAATGTATTACTTTTTTTTTTTAATTAACTTACCTGTACATTTGATAACAGTATTTTAGGTCATCGTAATTGATTATCTGCAAAAAACATGGAATTTGATTCTATATTAGCCTTTAACAGATATGGGACTATTTGTCTTGATTTGGCGGGTTAATGATGTGCATTTTTAAGCGTGTAAAACGAACGAATGCACCGTATTTGCAAGTACGGCTAAATGTTTTTGTGCAGCACATACTGTATTTAATTACATTACCATAGGTTTGCTCACCAGACTTGATAAAAACGGTTAACGTACTGAAGTACAAAGTGCAACATCATCAGCATAACCCACCAAAAATGTACAAATACGCACACTTGATAGTTTTTCAAATGAATTAACCTAACACTTCCGCATTTCTCCATGTGTGTTGCCATAGTATTCATAAGCTGAAACCGAGGATAGCGCGGATATTCCATCATTGATAGGAGACAATGACCATGGACCAGTCGTTATTTAAAACTGGAATTTCTCTGGATTTACTTATTTATTTAATTATCATTTTTTTGATATTTTATTACAAAATCTTACATATTGTACCTTTAACTCACAACTTCCTCATGCAGCTGAACTTGAAACTACTGTATAATCAGTTCAATTACTAAGTGGAGTTGAAAGGTCAGACCAAACTGCACTAAGAAACCAAACCTGGAAAAGAGGACATTCTTGCATTTTAGTGATTGAATTAATCATTATTTGGTCTGATCTGAAGACTAATATCCGGTATATACGTACTTCCTGAATCTCTCAAAAAAAATCATTTGCATAATGCATTTCCCTTGTGTTAAAATAATGCTTCAGAAATGTTCCAAACCGGTGTGACTTTCTTTAGTGGAACAAAAAAGGAGATGTTAGATTGACAAATTCAGTCACCATTCACTTCATTTATATAGAGGGGGGAAAGGATTCAATTACTTGCAAGATGACTAAAGCTGTCAACTTTGAACAACAACGGACAGAATTCTCAATATTGGGTGAACTATCCTCAAAAGTCTCAAGGTGAAAAGCTGGTATCTCAAGCACATTCAAAGAAGAATGTTTGTGAAACAAGCACAAGATCTTTCAGGTTAAGGTTAAAAGTAGTAAAGTGACTCAGAGTCCGCGTTCTCTGATCTCTCGGGCTGTATCGCAAAATGGGCGACAGGAAGGAGCCAGTAACCTGAACTATGGCGCAATAGAGGAACAAGAGAATTATTATTCACTCGCCAACATCAAAGCAACGACCAAAACGAGAAACTGTACGGTACTTTAAATGAATAACCGCTCCAAGTGTATCTTGAGGGGTAAAAGTCTGTAGAAGTTGGGGGAAAACCAGTCAGCAGACTCCCATCCCCCAGCCTCGCGCTCTTTACCGGACCGCGCGCGCGAGTGGCCTCTGCGGTGGGATTCCACGAATTCCTCACGCCAGCGTCTGAGTTTGATCAGATTACGATCCAACCATACACATCGGCCGGGGAAGAAAAAAAACTCGCTTTCAAAGTGCGTCATACTTCCTGCATAGCGCACACGAAATATTTGACGTTAAAACGAATACACGGAAGAGATTAGAAGATAAAACGACATTTGCAGTTATGTAAAGTTGATTGATAATGTGCCTAAAGTAACTTTTGTAGCCTCGAGGTCTTAAAGGGATAGGTCATCCAAAACCTAAATCACCCTCATGTTGTTTTAAGTCTGTAAGATTTTTACAGGTTTGGCAGCTTCAGTCGCATCGTTTTGAACGTCTTTACAAAATGTCTTTTTGTGGTGCACGGAAGAGCGAAAGTCATACTGAATGACAGAACCATTACATTTAAGTCAACTGGCCCTTTAAGAGGTTTCAACTACAGCCACACAACTACTAAATTAAAGACAGTTAAAGTGCAACTTCAAAAATAACTCGTTGTTTTGGTGGGAAAGACCACGTTTGACTTTTTATTATTAAAGCTGTTAAGTATTCATATTTTAAAGACTAGAATCGCACTTACCATTTTGACTTAGGCTTCGTGGGTTCAAGTTTTTAAGAAAACGTTAAAGTAATTCGGTGCAAAATCGCCAAAAGTCGTTTTTGAGCTCCGTTGACTGCCGACGCGTAACGTGTCTCCGCCAACACAGCAATGAGAGGACAAAAGTGCGCGGTTCAGTCTATATAACCGCGTGCGCTCTCACACCGCCCGCTGCAGAGCGCGATTGGCCAGCGGCAGCATCAGCGCCCTCCTCGCCGTACGATTGGTGCAAGCAAACGCTCATCTTTAGATTTGAAAGTATTGCAACACTTCTAACCGTTCTCGAGAGCGAAAGTTTTGCCATGTCTCCGCCATTTCCTTTTCCTTCTTCACGAAAGGGGGAGGTGTCCTTGGAAAGTTCAAATTTCCTCTGAAATGCCTCGGATATTTCTTTTGTTCGACAGCTTTTCTTCACAAAAGTTCTCGAACATTATATACAGGACAACAAAGAAACTATCGTCGCCAAAAGATTTACAATCTTTGTTCAGCGAGTATAATGAGCAGAGAAAGTTAGTCACCCAACTTTTATGGTTCGCTTAAAGTAAAAAAGGGCAGTGATACCATGTATAAACAAATCATAGAAATTATTATTTTTAATAATTCTGAAATCAGTAGTTTTTTGGGTTTTATGGTTCACAAAATAATTTGTTTGCTTTATTTACACTACTTCCATGTTACCTTTCTTGAATGGTATGAGTTGTCCAGGTGCACTTGAAGACAGCATTAAATACATACCACCCCAAATTTCCCTTTTAATAGGAAATAAGTCATAAGCACAAAAAAGAAAAAGAAAAAAGTCAAACTATTTTGATGGGTCTTTAAATGCTGTATGAAAAAAATCTTCTCACTGGTAAGCCGATGACGTGAAACCTCAATTGTGTTACATGATAAACAGACTTTTCCTTTATTGTCTTTATCATGGAGTCACACTATTAAAACTGCATACCACATCAATGATATACTGCAGAACATCCACCATGCAAGTCATCCTTCATTCATATAAATGGGTCGGTTTCCAATATTTAACGACACAGTTTCACTGAGAGAGCACAGCTAAATTCACCCGTGCATTCAGATTCACACTACTAACCACACTTAAAACACCAGCACACTGGCTTCACAATTTCTTACTGATGGTTCTATACACGATGATGGAAAAATCTCTGGTGCTTCAGGCACATATATAAAGGGTCAAGTCAATGAGAGGAGCCCCAGCAACCAGAGATGATGATGACTTTGTCAAAACGGACGTCAAAGACAGGATTGACACAGATTACACAAAGCACCTCTGTTGTCACATCCTAAAGAATCCGGAAATGTTCACTTCTTCAGGAAGGATTCAGTCACTTGGGCAGTAAGGCATACACATACTTGTCTCTTCTCCGAGACATTTCAACACCAGTAAATTATTATATTGCACTTTAAAGGACCCAACTGAGTGAATCTCACAGGGAACCAAAGATCACAGAGTTTGTATGAAGAGGACAAAAACATGGTGGCGAAACACACGTTGACAGTATCATAAAGTTAGTGTTTTATCCCTCATTAAGGGAAAACAAGGACTGAGATCAGACGGCAACAAAACTTAAATGCAAAAAGAGGAAAGAGTCATAAAAAGGCTGGTAATGGGATCTGATGCTCCGCTGAGCAGTGGAGTGCAGATTCCAACGTCCAGATATAAAAAGTGCCACTATGTCAGAATTAAATCTCTTCTCATTTTTCTCTGAGCACACAAACTCCTGCGTCACAGCGTTGTGTTGCCATTGAAGTCACCACCTCCCAGCTGTCAATCACGGGGTCATAACATTCAATGCTGCTGAGCAGTGAGTTCCCGTCATATCTGCAGAAAGAACACGGGGCAGTATCAAAGCAAAAAATTAAGTCATTCATTTATTTTCTGGTAGTAACCAAGACAAAGACCCAATAGAGAAGAGTCTACCATGCTATATTGACATCTTACCCTGCAATGGCATAAAGGCGGCCCCTCAGGACCGTGGCTCCTACGTAGCAGCGTGGTGTGGTCATATTGGCCACAGAGGTCCAATAGTCTGTGCGGATGTTGTACACCTCTACAGAAGACAGGTGGGCCGTGCCGTCAAACCCTCCGACAACATATATGTGATCATTCAACAAAGCCACACCAGCCCCTGTAGATGAAAGCGGTCACAGCAGTGGAGATCTTCAAATTATTGTTTGATCTCAAACTAATAATAAAAAAAAGTTTATAAAGGGCAAAATTTTATTTATTGTCTCTTCCGTACATCTTTTTACAATATTATTTTTATTGTGTTTTTGATCAAATAAATCCAGCCTTGGTGAGCATAAGAGACTTCTTTCAAAAACATAATTCTTACCGACCCCAAAAGTTTGAACGATAGTGTATACAACATGCCATATGTAGAAATGTTTCTATTCATTTAAACACTTCTTAGCACCTGTTATAGAATATGATAGTGTTAAAGGGATAGTTTGCCAAAAAAAAATTAAAATTACCCCATGATTTACTCACCCTCAAGCCATCCTAGATGTATATGACTTTCTTCTAATAAAGGCCTTCTGAAGCGAAGCAATGCATTTGTGTAAAAATATACATATTTAAGTTTATAAACCATAATCTCTAGTTTCCGCTAGAGTGGCGTTCCAGCAGATGACGTAGGCGAAGCGTAAGCTCTGATGAGAAGTGATGAATTTAAATTTTTGTGTGAACTATCCCTTTAACATGTTAAAAAGGCTCTCTTCTCATGTGAGAGTACCTGAGCGTTTGTTGGCCATGGGAGTGACGCTGGTCCAGTGTCCCGTGTGAGGGTCATACCGCTCTACAGAATTCAGGATGTTCAGACCATCATAACCACCTGAATCCACAACAAAATACAATGTTTACATTGTCTGAAAAGCAAAATGTTTACATGTCATCTGAACATGTCTGTGCCAATCCCTTCAGAGTTCCTGCTATTATGAATGCTAGTTATGAGCAACTGTATTTCTGGATTCTCAGCACAAGACGACCAAAAGTAATCGCCACAGACTTCCAGTCATATTCATTTACCTTCTACAACAAACAAAACATTACCTAAACAGTAAATGAGTCCACTGGCTACAACAAGTCCTGCTCCCTCCCTTGCAGTCTGCATATCTCCCAGCATGCTCCACTGGTCAATATTAGGGTCATAACGCTCCATGCTGGTGTGACGTCTACTACCATCAAATCCCCCCGCAACATAGATCATATCTGTGAAAGGGGGGGGGGGGGGGGAAATCAGTCTAAGCATGACTAGTTCTGAAAATACCAATATTTTGATTGACACAAAGCTGGTTTGCTCAACCGACTTGCAAAAGAGGAGTGCTTCAGACGATGTAGACAAAGAACATTGTTTGAAGAAAATCATCTTGCTGTACATCCACCAAACCTACAACTAGAACTCTACAAATGTGTGAAAACAAGCATCATGTCATCATTCTGAATAGATACCTCCGAGAGTTGTAGCTCCTGCAAGGCCTCGGCGTACATTCATTGTGGCGACAGAGTACCAGACTCCATCTTCATCTGCTGTGTAGTCTAAACACTCAACTGAACTCAAGCGTGATCGGCCATCGTACCCACCGATAACATAGACGCGATCATTCAGGGCAACGGTGGCAACATAACGTCGCTTCCTTGCAATGTTCTGGAACATAAAATATTTTGAGACAAATAAAACTGCTGGTCAAATTTTTGTCAAAATTCATTACACTTTATCACATTAACATCTTAAAAAATATACTATAGACAGACATGCTGTTTGCTTCGGTGGCACCGTTGCTCACTGACATTGGGCAAATGTTTTTAATCAATGGACAACATATAACTTACAGGAAGAAAGCTCCACTCTCTGGATTTTGGATCATACTTCTCAACAACGTCAATGGGTGATTGCTGGCTGCCAAATCCTCCAATTACCAAGAGAACCTCTTTGGCACCTAAAACACATTCCAATGTCAAAATGTAGTTATACAAGGCTTCACAAGAAGATCATGAACATGTTAAGACACACAAAACTAATTCAGCAAAAGAGTGAACTGACAATGATTTATATATACACTGAGGATCAATTTGAGGCCTAAATACTGAAAACACACAGAGGCATCAGACCGAGTCTTGCTTGGGTTCGAGGACTCTGCATCTCGCTGCGTAACTCTGGCCGGAGGTGAAACTTCTTTGCTTCATCCACCAAATCTCGACAAGGCAGACTGCAGCGTATCAATGGCTAAAAAATAGATGCAGCACTCAATACAATGTACAAATATCATGCAATAACGCACACAAAATAAACAACACTCAATACAATGCGCAAATATCATGCAATAATGCACACAAAATAAACACACTATACAATAGTAGTGCTGGTTCTGATGGATTGAAAGCTAAATTTGTTAAATCTGCTGCCCAATTATTAATGTATCCTCTTGCTGATTTATTTAATTTGTCTCTGTCTACTTGTTCTGTTCCCTCTATATGGAAATGTGCAAGAGTTACTCCTTTTTTGTGATACTTATCTGATGTAAATAACTATCGTCCAATTTCTATTATTTGTTCTTTTACAAAGTTTTTTGAGAAACTTATTTTTAATCAATTTTCATTGTATATTAACTCATTAAGTATTCTCTTTCTATTTCAGTCTGGTTTCAGACCTAACTTTTCTACTACAACTGCTCTTTTAAAATTCACGAATGATTCCACAGGTGCCTTTTTCATCGACATTTCAAAGGCTTTTGATATGGTCAATCATCACCTTCTTGATAAATTGTACTCTCTTGGTTTAACTAAAAATGCTCTTCTTTTTGGTTTGGTTTAAGGCGTTTCTCAAGGTTCTACCCTTTTTTTCTATTTTTATTAACTTCTAATTTACCTAAAATATGCCTAAATTGTTCTGTACATCTTTATGCCGATGACACTGTTATTTACATCAATAATTCTGATTTGTTTCAAATTCAGAATTCTTAATCTGATTTTAACTCAATATGCTTATAATGAATAAGAAGTCTTGTTGAATGATGTTTGGCACATGAGGTTGTTCTTTTCCTTTTGACTTGAATATTACTTTTGACGATGGCCTCTTGATAATGTTGATTCATTTAAAGGGGTCATGTGATGTTGCTAAAAAGAACATTATTTTGTGTATTTGGTGTAATGAAATGTGTTTATGCGGTTTAAGGTTAAAAAAACACATTATTTACCACATACTGTACATTATTGTTTCTCCTCTATGCCCCGCCTTTCTGAAACTCGTTGATTTTTACAAAGCTCATCGTTCTGAAAAGCAAGGTGTGCTGTGATTGGCCAGAAGAGCTTGTAACACTCCAAAGAGAAAGGAAAAATTTAAATCGCATCATATGACCCCTTTAAAGTTTTCTTTAATCTTTAATTTAAAAAATGCTCCAGATTGATTATATTGTTAAAGGGGTCATATGATGCGATTTCAAGTTTTTCTTTCTCTTTGGAGTGTTACAAGCTGTTCGTACATATATAAGATCCCTAAAGTTGCAAAGCCTAAAGTTTCAAACCCAAAGAGATATTTTTTTATAAAAGTTAAGACTCGTCCACGCCCTCCTAAAACACCTCGTTTAAACATGCCCCCACATGTCTACGTCACTGTGTGGGAAGCTTTGCATAACACCGCCCAAATGTTCACACAAAGGAGGAAGGTATAACTTTGATTCTCGCTGTAGTATTGTTGCCGCCACCGCCATGTCGTGGAGAAGCTGTGTGTTTCGTTGTGAAAGTGAAACTACTTTGTTTGGCCTTCCAAAAGAGGACACAACTAGAAATCAGTGGTTAAGTTGTATTTACAACACTGTTCCAGAACAGTTCAACCCAAATATTCAGATATGTGCAGCGCATTTTATGGAGGACTGTTTCCTGAACCTGCAGAGTAGCCTACAATGCGTCTGTGCACAAAGGCTGTTTCTGTAAAGTGGGGCAGTTCCAACTTTGCAAGAACAGTCTGGCGCTTCTGACAGTCTGTAAACAAGTTTTTTATATTTAAAGAATTTGCCACTGACGATTCAAACGTGAGTTTTGAGCAGTGTAGAGTGGCGCTTGTTGTTTGCCGTTTCTTCGATCACAAATGCAGACATGGTTTCATGTTTATGTGGCGCGATACGCAACGCAACGCGTAAAAAGACAGTATAAGTCATTATAATCAGTAATTATGTCCCCACTGGATGCAACAAATGCCTCGTTTGTAATGGGTTTTATTGGTGTTGTCTCATCGCGCCGGGACACGGCATTAACAGTATGTGAGGGGCGTAACATTTCCGTCACACGCTTGAGGTATTCAGCCAATCACAACACACTGGATAGCTGGCCAATCAGAGTACACCTCGCTTTTCAGAACGATGAGCTTTGTAAAAATCAACGTGTTTCAGAAAGGCGGCGCAACAATAATGTACATCATGTGGAAAATAATGTGTTTTTTAACCTTAAACCGCATAAACACATTGCATTACACCAAATACACAACATAATGTTCTTTTTAGCAACGCAATATGACCCCTTCAAATGAGATGTTACATGTCAAGGGGCTATTCTTTTGAATAAATTCTATTCAAATACACTGGTGGGGACGTCGACACCATGAACATTAAACATCTTTGCTTCTAACTGCAGCATCCTGTACATTCATGCAGTCAGCATGTATTTGATTAGCAGAATCTGACCTCTATATCAATGACATCAGTGATGTATCGTGGAGTGAGCAGCGGCATGCGCACATACTCCAGCAGATCGGGTAGGTATGGCTCTCTCTCTTTTCTGTTGTGCTTCACCCAGTTCAGAACTGCCTCGAATACAGGCTCCTCTGAGTCAACCTACACACATAACACAGATTTGTTCAGGCACAAACCCCTGTAGCAAAACTAACTTTATTTGTTGCTTTTAATTTTCATGGTTTTAGATCTGTGTCTTCTCCAAATAACCATAAATGTAAGTCCAAACACTGTAATTACACCTTTAGAATAAATGGACGGTGGTGAGAGACAGGAATGTAGCAATACAAAAGGCAGATGTCTTTGTTTGAGAAAGTCCATGTGTATAAAACCAGACAAAAAAGCAGGGTTACAAGTCTGCACTTGTGTTTTTTTGCATTTTCTTCATTACTGAAAGTGGCTAAAAGTATCAAAAACACAAAAGAAATACCATTTCAAACTTGTGGCCAAATATGTAACATTTCCATCACATGCTTGAGGTATTCAGCCAATCACAACACACTGGATAGCTGGCCAATCAGCGTACACCTCGCTTTTCAGAACGATGAGCTTTGTAAAAATCGGCCTCGCGTTACAGAAAGGCGGGGCATAGAGGAGCAACAATAATGTACATTATGTGGAAAATAATATGTTTTTTTTACCTTAAACCGCAACATCATTTGGCCCCTTTAATCACAATTTGTGTTATGTAACAAAAATATTTTGTTTTGAAACCATGTATAAATAAGTGACAGAAATTAATCCTTTCCATCATTTTGAATTCAGATGCTTTTATTTGGGTTTTAAAATGTAATTATTTTGTTTTGTTTAGACTACTTCTGTATGTTTCTGACTTGCATGTTGTAATAATGAATGCCCAACAAAGGTACAAGTTTCCCAATGCACTTGAAGGCATGGACTGAAAGAGAGCAGAGAAGGTCAATGCAGACAAACTCACCTGGATCTCATCACACTTGATGAGTTTTTCCACCTCACTCTGACTGAGCAGCATAAACTCTTCCTGTTGCACCACCTCAGCAAAATGTTTCTGTGAGAACAGTTCAGCTGCCTGCATCAAGTCCAGACAGTTGTGAGTTTCTGCAAAGTCTCTGATTCCCAGACAGTTTGATGGATCCAACTGACTGTTAAGGAAATCACAGCAAGCTCTCTTCACACCTGTGGAGAACAAACACAAACATCAGACTGGCTTATCTGCATTAAATACAGCAGAATTACATCTAAATCCACATCAGGTATATTAGCAAATCAAGAAAATTCATTAAGCAGATATGAAAACCAAAGTCAGATATTTATATTGCAGATATATTATGTGTGGCAGACAAACCTGCTTTGATTTAAGAACAGTCTTTTATTCCATTGGTAATTTAGTGTGCCCGGAAATGAGTCTTCGTTTTAATGCCGATCTCTGACTAGAATGGATTTGCCTGAGGGATTTGGCTAGTTATACAGCTCTTAATGGCAACTACCATTTCCTTCTGCTCAAAGCAACCTAGAAGCCTGATGCTGCCACCGTCATTCTTGACAGAAGGGAAGGTGTTAACTAGGTGCCAAGCTACTTTTTGTTTGTACCAAACATAAATGTTTTACTTTCAGGATGAAGTACTTTCAAAAAAGCTTTCAGAATTTGTCACAGGGCTTTTGGGTTTTTTGTCACGACCTTTGTCAGAAACGTCCTCTAGTTTGAGTTCAAAAGAGATTTTGTTGATCCCTGAAAAGACTCTCCCATTTCAGACAATGTACAATTGCTCTACTTGTCATGTTGCTCAATTTGGTAGAAGTGCCCGATCTTAAAAGTATCTGGGATGTGTTGTTTTACATTTTAATTCCAAGGACCCAATGGGTACGTTTACATGCACAATTTTTGGTTCAATTAGACTGAATTCATTCCGATTGATGAATATAAATGTAGTGTCTACACAAACGCTAAAGAATAGTGATCGGGTTGATGTGCGCGTTTATGTCAAGTTATTTATCACACAGTAAAAATGCCCCTCCCCGTGCCCAAAACGGGTTGCCTGTGGATGAGTCTCCAAAACAAGGACTGGTGGGAGGCTGTCCTGCTCCACTTCACAGTTGCCGAGTGAAAGGAGAGTTTTATAATGACAGGACACGCATTTATACAACACTTTATTCAAAAGGAAGAACCGCTCGTACCGCGCGTCATACGTCATTACGCTATTTCTGCATCATTGCACATGCGCAGTCCTTTCAGTTTCGGTGTTCAATCTGATCGAGTGTTTACATGCACTCTCAATCGTATTAGAAAAGGAATAAACCACCCCCTTCAATCCGATCGAAATTTCACTCCGATCAAGCTCAATTGGATCAATTAAGGTGTTTACATGAAGTCTTTTCAGTCCAATTGAGCCGTCAATCTGATTACAAACGGATTATTTGGTTGCATGTAAACGTAGCCAATGTTCGTTAGAAGGCTAAAAGCTTCCAATCTCAAAGTTGGACAGTGGTTACATAATTATATTGTAAACATAATAGGAGACACAAAATTATTAAATGAAACTCTAATCCTGAGAAGTGGGTATGACTGGTTGCACACCAAAAGCAAGTGACTGAATGTGATTCGTGTTATTTTTATTTTTAAATGTTTCAAAAAAATATTTTTCCGATTTCTGTTTAAAACCATAGCTTTCAGTCTTTTTTTATCCCACACATCTACAGTGAGTTTTTAGCTAAATTGGATGTATTCGGAGAAGGATACTATACAACTGAAAAGATTTCATTACGTTTTTTAGAAAAGAAATTAACTATTCAGCAAGGACTTGTTAAATTGTTTAAAAAGTAAAGTAAATACTTTTACATTGTTACAAAAAAATCTTTCATATAAATGCTGTTCTTTGAATGTTCTATTCAACAAAGAATCTTGAAAAAAGTATCATGTTCCCAGAAAAAAAAAGCAGTGCAACAATTTGAAAAAAACTTGACTGTCAAGTTCAAAATAAGACAAACTTAACTGCTGACTGTACATTAACTTAACTGTTGTCTGTTAATGTTTGCTAAAAAGACCATACTTTCTCATAACATATAAAAATTGCATAAATAAAAAAACTAATATTAATAATAAAATAAAAATGTACAAACACCCCACCCCCAGGATAGTGTGCATACATAACAGCATTAAATATTTTCCAGGTTATGCATCTACCCGGCCAAGCTCTAGTTTCTTTAGTTCAGTCTGGTAAGATGGCAAAAAAGGCGACCAGATACATCTGAAATAATCCACAGTCCCCTTAAGTGAAAAGGCTTTATCATGTGCATTATTCAGATGTGCTGATCTTGATATTTACTTCCAATGTATATAAGAAAACCATAAAGTTGTACAAATAATCACAAGGGTTTGGTAATATTAAAATCCCATAACAAAGAATCAACAACATGAGCTGAGCTGGTTTGTGTGTTTGTACCTTTGAGCTGCAGGAGACAGGCAGCGGGCAGCAGCTCCTGAACGTTTTCTACTGTAACCAGCACCGTCTCTGTGTAAACAAAATCCAACAGGATCTCCATGGTGGACGCTGTGAGGCCCTGAATGTCCACAAAGGACTTCCCTTTTTCAGCAAGCTATAGAGCAACAAGAAAATGATGACACAAACATATTTAACGTGACATATTTTTGTAGGCCAAAACATGGAAGCAAGTTAACATTTTAGCACTTCCAGTTCTCATCTACTCACTAGTCTGCTTTTCCAGTCTCACTGTGTTTATGATCATACTCTCGCAAACTATTCTAAATCAAACTTTCATTGAAAATGTTTCAGTCCCACTTTATATTAGGTGTCTTTAAATACTATGTACATAATAATAAAATAATGAACTGTAAGTTACAATTAATTGCAAAACACATAAAAACATGTATAAGAGGATAGTATCAAATAATTAATTGAAAAGTAAGTACATAGTAGTTAAAGACACTTAATATAAAGTAGATCCAATGTTTCTATAAAGACCAAAAGAGTTATGCGAGTGGTGTAGTTCATTTATAGCCTATGCTTAGCTTTATCTATTGCCGATTGCATTTAGGCTTTAAAATTCATAAAAGTTGTGTTTAGTTGTGAGGATTTTTACACTAGGGCTGTCAAATTTGTCGAATTTCGAATATTCGTTGAATAAAAATTAAAAAATCCACATTTGAATGCAAAAACGTTGCATTCGAATTTAAGGTCTGCGTCAGCCGTCAAGCAGCCTTATCAGTGGCGCACGAGATGCGATGACGATGTATGTGTCATTGATTGCATTTGAATGCTTTTGTTAGCCTATCCAGTTGAACCCACTAGATGCTACGTTGTTCATTCATATATTGCGGAAAACAAGAGCATCAGTGTGGAGATGTTGTTTACGTCAAAACTGAAACCAAGCCGTTCACAGAGAACGCATATTTATCACATTTTCTAGAGGGACATCTATCAGCGTTGCACTCAGGTCTCGCAGAGAGCGGCATGTTTAGAAAGCCATGTAAAATTAACGCAAGTTCAACTTTTAAAAAACATGTCTAAAGACGTTATGGCGGTTTTTCCCCATCCCACTGCATCATGTTTTTAAATGAAGAAAGTAGCCTACTCTTTGTGATTGGTTTTCGGTCCTTTGTATTAAACTATACATACATGCATGGTGCTGTTTTTTTTCTAATTGTTTAAGCAACTTTATTAATTACATATGGTTTAGAAACATTATTTAAAAAATTATGCACTTTTTTCAAAGATAGTCGTGTTATTTTATTACGCTTTGAAGAAACGTGCATAATATTTAGCTCAATGCGCCCTCTTGTGGCCTCAGGAGAGAAGCCAAAACTGAAATTATGCCTTTTAAATTCGAATTTTGATCATATTTAAGTAGAAAATTCAAATTTAGTTTCAGTCATTTTGACAGCCCTAGAATACACTACACAACTTTTGCCCAGATTTACAGTCTAGAGAAGTTGACGCCAGATGCCCAAAGTCGGAGCCACTCTGCAGATTTGAGTTGACAGACTTCACAGAAAATTTTTGATTTTTTTTTAGCTTCAGACTATGCGTCAATCCAACTGTAGGACATCAAACATTTTGAGCCATGTTTGATATTTTAAGAACACAAGAAAAGGAAGGAACAGGAAAAGTTATGAAATAATAAAACAGTTTAATATCAAATGTATCCTTATATTGTTTTTATATTGTTTAAAATCTGTTCAGATTTTAAAAGTCATGTAGTGTATTCCAGCCTGAAGAAAAATAAACTCTCAGAGCTTATTTTCTGCAATAATTTATTACAGGCCACTACTATTACCATTATATAATATATATATTCCTATAACACTACTTTTCTTACATTGTACCAGAGATGAGTGACAACATTTTCATCAATCAGTCTGCATGTAGCTTGACAACATGTGTTGTGTTCTCTCTAGTATCAACTTCAACATGTCTGACAATAAAGAGACTGCCTGCACCTCCTACTGTAAAGGAGCAGAACTGCAACAAAGTTAGATTTTTTTTTAATCTAATTTTTTGGATACAGAATAGAAAATAAGACAGGAAATGATGAGAAGCAAGAAAAGCAAGATCATGAGCCATATTCGAACATAAATAACTGAATAATCACAACAGCTCAACATGTTGAAGCTTGTCTGCTAACTGCCATATCAAGAACCAGTGACAGTGACAATGACAGTGTAATTTGTTGACATTAATTTAGCTCATTATAGTTTTTTAATAATTGGTGAACAGACTGCTTCAGTTAAGACCACAGTGATTTGTGTAACATGTAAGAGATGAGTGTGCATGCATACAGAGGGTATTTGTTACCTCACTGGTGAACATGGCACAGAAATAATCACTGCAGGCCGCCAACACAATGCGGTGGGCCGGAAAATCTGTGCCCTCCACCCTCAGAGTGATGTCGCACAGCGTGTTGCTTTTTCTCAGGGCGTTCATGGCATTCAAGATGGATTTGGCATGCGAATTGGTCATGATGTCCTTGGGCGCCATGACGACAGGGGGTGGGGTGGAGTGACAAAACCTCAGGCACTGCAGGATGATGATTTCTGTAGGACACAACCAATCAGTGAGCAACACAGCTGATCCCGAATATTACACATAAGACATTCTTTCTTCAGTTAAACATAAAAGACGATATTTTGAGTTTGAGTTTTACGTTTCTGTTCCCTTTGACTTCCATTGTATTTTTTACCCATCTGATGAAAATCGATGGGAACTGAAACTGTTTGGTTACCAATATTCTTTAAAACATCTACTTTTATGTTCAACAGAAGAAAAAAAAGTCATTCGGGTTTTTAACGACATGGAGGCAAGTAAATGATGGCAGAATTTTCATTTTCGTGTGGACTATTCCTTTAATATCAGACAATATTTGTCCATATCTGCATCTGTATTGTAGCTTAAAAGTTTACAGCTGTACATTATCATTTGATGAGAATGTTCTTTTTAAAATGCATTAACCAAAAAGACCTTCCAAAGAAATCACAGAAAGAAGCTGAACCTTAACGACAACTGCAAAAACAGTAAAATGATAGTTTCTCAATGAAACAGCTAAATTCCTATCCTTTTGGAAATATAAACTTTTTCAGTACCTTTCTAAAAAGAGTGAATGCAGATACATAAACAATAATATGCTTTAGAACAGGTCTACCTGTAGGCTGTGTTGGGCACTACACCCGTGTATTACTGTAGACGGGAAACAGGAATCACTTCTTCGTATTTCATATAATTGTATTAGTATAACTTAATCGAAACGTGTTGGTGTAAATCAGGTGAGAGTTTAAGCCTCACAGAGGTGAGATGAGGCTACATGCTAAAGCTAACTGAAACCGTATGCTAACCCACACATAAACATCTCAGTTTGAACTCACAACGTACAGCCGATCCACAGCAGAACAGAAACGGACCAGGACTGGATGACAGCACACGGCGGTCTATCTGGACATCTGCTGGCACCCCTCACAGGGAGACCCTCGCAGGTGTGAACTGAATTAATTTTACTCCAGCAATGAAAAGAGCAGAGCTCACGTGTGCGCGCATCCTCAGCAAAACACTGCGACGTCACCAGCGCGCGCGCGTGCGCACTGCGAACCCCGTGCTCGCGCGTCATCTTAAATAACAGACTCAGGACTTTACTTAATCATTTAATTTAGAAAAAAAGTGTTATGATAAAACCGCTATAAAATGTACTTTTTTATAAAACAACTCGACAGCAAGTAAATAAATAAAATAAAACTATGCGTGAATAACTACAACTACCCCAAGGGTGTGAATTGTAAATGCTTTAAGAACTGGACATCAGTTGCAGTCTTTATATTGCAATTTGTTAGCAAGTTATGTTTTTATTAAACACAGTAGCTTTAAAATTCATGTTTGATATATTACCGTTGCTTGAAGTAATGTTAACCACAGACCTAAACACTTTCACGGTCTTTTTCCATTTTCGGACTACAAACTGAACAGCTCTGTTTGTATAATAATTTCAAGTGAAATGTAGTCATGCAATCTTTTGACAACCAGACCTGTGTCATGACTAAAATCTGTCATGATTGTAGTTCAAGTTAGGCCTAAACGACAATCGTGTTAGATCTGTGTACTACCTTGTAGGTATTGTGATACATATTAGAAGGAAAACCTCAGAAAAAAATCAGAAATGTAGCGGAAAACGGAAATTAGTTGAAATACTAAAACTAAAATATATTTATATACATTTATACAAACACACACTCACAGTGGAGATCAAAATTAAAGAACAACTTAAGAACACTTGATATTTTTCAGAAATAATGTAATCTTCAAGGTTCAAAATCATGCTAGTAGAAGAGTGGCTATATCATGCTAGTAGAAGAGTGTTTTACAAAATAACCAAAGCACTTCAACAAAAACCCTTTATTTTGTGTAAAACACCATGATCAAAATTAGAGAACAGCAATGACAGTAGCACAAAGAAAAATTACAACTAAAATGTCTGAAGGTTACAGCGGTCAAAAATGTACAGGCCCTTGTTGTGAATGACTTCAGCACATCTGCGGCAGCAAGACATCACTAGTCTCTCACACTGCTCTGGTGTGATCTTGGTCCACTCTTTGGTGACTGTAGTGGGTTTCTTAGCTATAACTTTGTCATCAAGGATTTCCAGAGATTTTCAGTCAGGTTTAGCTCAGGACTCTGGGCTGAACTTTTGTTTTCAACTTCAAGGAACTGCTTAACCCGTGTTGCAGTGTGGCATTGTCCTGCATGAAAATTGCTGGCTGATTGGGCGATGAATGCAGGGAAGGAACCGCATGTTGCCTCTGATAAACATTTGCATCCACTTTGCCATGTAGCTGTATAAGAGGCCCAACTCCTGCAGAAGAAAACATCCCCCAAACCATGACACTTCCTCCTCTTTCACTGACTTCTTTAAGCACTTTGTGGTGAGCTATCCCTATTTGTTCCGTACACACCGCGTTACACAAGCAAGTTTTAATCAGGATGTTTGTTCGGTCGGGCAAGTAAAAAAAAACAACACTTTAAACTAGCTAGAAGGCTGATGGTCAGCTGTAGCTCGACCTACATTTATTATTATTGAGAACATTATACACAAAGAAAGCAGCTCGACCTGTATTCTGTCTGATGCCACAGTAACTACGGGAGGTGGGCTAGGAGGAATCTTCGGTCAGTCCAATGATTGTAAAACAGTGTCCATCAGACTTGAGATATTTTAGCGGTTATGTGACCAAAATATTTAAGAATCTGAATTTAAGACTTTTTAATGCCTTTTATTAGCAAAACGTTATTCAAGATATTTTAAGACTTCTTAAGGTAAGGTGACCAGATTTCTGAAATGAAAACCGGGGACAATATGTGTATGTTTTTATTTTTTAACTGTTGTGGTTTCCATATATTAATATCATAATTAATAATTACAATGAAGTTTGAGGATCAAACTTACCCTATTTTATTAATAGGCCTACAATTCAACAAAAATCACACTATGAAAAGTGAATAGTAACTGTAGAGATATCAAAATAGGATTATAACAAAATGACGACTTTACAAAACACATTAAAAATAAAACAATATGAGAACATATGATAAATGAAACTGCATTTAACAAATATTTGTAACATTTTCTGACTGTATTTAACATTTTCACAAACTGAGTAATTGGGGGTTTCCCGGGTCCCCCCCCCCCCCAAGTTATTTTATGCCTATGCTTTTGGAAATGGAACTGGATTTATTATTATGCAAAATAATAATAAATTATGGTTTTGCATTTTAGGCTCATTTTGACCACAAAGTATGTGCTTTCTGCAAGTGTTAATTGTTTAGTTTATTATTTTTTATATTATTCATTTCGGAGTTATGACAGCGAAAGTTTCAGGAATGTTTAATACTGTGTGCAAAACAATTCCGCAACCTTATCATGCTTTGTTATAAAGTGCACACAAACAGTATTACTTTGTTTTAACATGTATAGTTAGTATGTGACTACCTTGAAACCAATAAGTTTTGATAATTGATGATAATAGTGCTCTGCTCTAGTCCAGGTTCTTCATGGCTACAGTAGCTCGCAGCGCCCTCTGCGGGTGAAAGTAATCGTTGTTTTGAACGTGCTGTAAAACTGGGACATTTCCGGGGACAGCTCCAGTCAGGGACAGGACACCAAAAAAACCGGAACTGTCCCCAGAAAACGGGGACGTCTGGTCACCCTATCTTAAGGACCCGCGGACACTCAGAAGAAAGAGTGTAGGAGGAGATAGCGCCTCTCAAGACCTCTGTAATGCTTTATGATTTATTCCAGTGATTTACAATCAAGTCTGTGCTGCACTGAAATAGTAAAGAACAATATAAACACAAGACTACCTCATTTATTAAGAATTTTAAGTATCTTAACAAATAAACATCTTATTCAAATAAATGTTAAAATCCTTCAAGAGATCATAAAAATGATTAAATCAGCATTGTGTCGGGTCCAGGTTCATTGTTTGGACTTCATCCAAAGTTCAAGTGATTTATTTTTTTCGTTACAGCAGAGTATCATCTGTGCAGCCTCCTTCCAGGCCGTAGCGGAACTCCTGCAGGTTTGAGATCCCATAAAAATGGACAAACGCTGCTGCGACAACCAGTACATGGAATATCTGATGAGACTGAAACTGAGAAAGTAAAACAGACGGAGACCACGAGTATGCAACTTTTTTGCAATGCAAAAGTAAGCAGTGAGACTTCCATTTCAGTGGTGGAGCATTGCGTTAGCAGCGCAAAATGTCGTGGGTTCAATTCCCAGGGAACACACATACTGGTAAAAAAAATTTATAGCCTGAACGCACTGTAAGTCGCTTTGGATAAAAGTGTCTGCTAAATGCATAAATTATTATTAGCCGCTATAGATAAATAACTAGGAGAATAACAAAGTGCTGTAAACATCAAAACTATTTGCTACAAAACTTTGTGTTTATGATTAGGATTTTTTTTTAATTATTATAAAAAGTATAAACATCAACAAGCATATCTGGTTTTGTACTGCTAAAATAACTGGAAACAGATGACACCATGGATACTTGCATGAATATTATGCTATTACACTACTATTTGTTGAGATAGTGAATTGGTGGGTTTTTGTTAAATGTGAGCCAAAATCATCACAATTAAAAGAACCAAAGACTTAAACTACTTCAGTCTGTGTGCATTGAATTTATTTAATACACGAGTTTCACAATTTGAGTTGAATTACTGAAATAAATGAACTTTTCCACGACATTCTAATTTATTGAGATGCACCTGTACATGCAAGAAAGATTCCCTTGAGTCTTACCCAGATGTCACATTTCCCAGGGAAGTAGCGTTCAGGTATCCGTGCTGCATAAAGTGCTGCTCCACTAATGTACATGGCACCCATCAGATAGAACCAGCCCATCTGACCCACTGTCGTTGCCTTCACAAAACCTTCTGCGATGGTAAAATGCATTGTGGGAATGAGCCCACTCAGGCCGAGGCCCAGGAAAACTCTTAAAAATTAGGAAAAATGTTTTAAGAAACACTTGAAATCAATCAGGCAGGTGGAATACTCGAAGAAGCAGGGGAGAATGTTACCTGCACGTGTGGACCGGTGGCGAATCGGTCCCACTGGGCCACAATGATAGCAGCGACACCCAGCACATATACAACAGAGAGATAGATGAGCCGCGGCTGACAAGAGCATTAAAACGAGTAGTACAGCCACGGAACGAATGAGCCCATGATCAACAACGCGATACCAGAGTAATCCAACCTACAGACATAAAAAATACACTCAAGTTACCAGGGGCACATCTCATATTTATTTTGATATTCTGCATATTCTGTGTGGTGATCGGTTCACAGCAGGGATAGAAATTAATCTTTTCCAATAAGTTGAAATTCATTTTTTACCTTTTATGGGCATTTTTACCTTTATAAAGCCCTATTTTCTAAAAGTGTGCATCATCTTTTCAGTCAAATTCTTAAATTGAATCAGTCAATTAGAATAATAAGTAATTTGGGCTGTTACCAAGCAAATGAAATCAGTATTGACAAAATTCATCTTTGCAATGCAGAGGAGAAACAGAAGCTGCATTAGAAGGGGCATTTACACAGTTTAATGCAGGACATAAATGTATTAACCTGCAGTTACAAATGCATTAATACCGTATCGATATTTTAAACATAAAACATTGAATACTGATATTTAAAATGTTTTTTTTATTTTTATGAAAAGATACCTTAAATGTGAAATTAAAACTGCCAGTAGGTGGCAGCAAGTCACTGTTAATAAGTGAGTCATTGCGACTGAACCGAATCATTTAAACGGTTGATTCATTCAGGAACCAAACACAGTCATGTTGCTCAGAGACACACATTGTAATTATATATGTTGGCGAAATAGAGCAAAAACAGTCAATATTGTGTCTAAAACGTAAGTGTCCTAATATTAAATTCGTAATTTAACTGCTGTATAAAATCAATATCACATTTGTAATCATGCTGCTTTTTGGTGGAAAAAATGTCAAGTCTTTGCATGATACTAATTAACTATATGAAATTATATAAATACATAAATTTCTGCCCCCATATCCTGAATTTTGTGATCATTCTAAATGCATTTTAATAAACTAAATCATGCAGTGAAAGAATGCGCACTGGTCTAACCTACTAGAATAGGGCAACTTCCTATTGCCTTAGCTAAATTTTAGTAAACTTACATGGTAACGTTAGCTCTTATGGGTCATGGATGTTAGCAAGACAAATTAATTATATTTGCCTTTTGCTTTTTGGATAATTAGCTGTAAATTCGAAGCACAGGTAGCTTACGGTTAAAGCTTAACTCAGTACAGAAAGAGACATAAGGAATGAAATTTATGGAACCATTTGCATATTCAGCAGATCTACGTCAGATTCTTAGTTCAAACACACCTTTGTAAAAAGTTGCAAACAAAATATATATTGTGTGTTTGAGTGGTCCAGACGCTACAGGGGGCTTCACTTATGTGGCTCTCTGCCTGTCTGTGACTGTGCCAATCAATGTGTGCTACACTGCTGTGCTGCGCGGAGGGGAGAAAGGCATCAGAACTCGACAGAGTCTCAACATTTCCCGACCCGACTGCGCAAACAGATGGTGGCTGACTAAATACTTTTTTCCCCCACTGTATATATATATTCATTAAAAAAAAACTTCCCAGAAAAAAGGGCACTTTCTCTCGAGAAAGATAAAGGGCAGGTGCTCAAGCCCCCTTTGATGTCTGTGTGTGCATGTGCCTGCAAGTTAGGTCACATGATCCTTCAGAAATCATTCTAATACGCTGATTTGGTGCTGAAAAAACATTTCTTATTATTATCAGTGTTAAAAACTTGTGCTGCTTGATATTTTTGTGGAATCTGATACATTTTTTTTTTTCAGAATTCTTTGATAAAAGTTCAAAAGAACAACATTTATTTGAAACAGAATTTATTATTATTTTTTTTAAATAAAAAAAAGTTTATACGGTCACATTTGACGAATTTAGTGCATCATTGCTTAATAAAATTACATTTTAAAACGTATTCAAGTAGAAAACAGTTATAGTATTTCAAAATATTTATATTTTTACTGCATCTATTAATTAAATAAATGCAGCATTGGTGAGCATAAAAGACTAGTTTCAAAAACGTATTTCAAATTCTTGGCCGCCAGTGTACACAATGCCACTTAATGTGCCTCTCATAAAATGCCTACACACAAAGAGCATAAAAACTGTTGCCACTTACTTGGAGAAAGTCCTGGAGACCTTTTCCGAGTGGCAGTAGACAGTGTGAAAAAGCCAGGAGAAGCACAAACAAAGAACTGCACCCAGGAAGAACACACCAAACACCACCTTCTCCTGCACGGGTGCCATGAATGACACGTTTGGCCGCAGCATTGTCAGAGTGCCCAAGGACAGGAATAGAATTAAGCCTGTAGGGACACATTGCGATAGCTTAATTAGCCTTTCAAACTACATACCAGAAACATAATTACAGGTTAGAGTGACATTAGAAGTCTAAGTAGTTTACTTTGAGTCATCCTTAGAACAGTGATTCACACATATCGGATTATCACACTACAAATATCGTTCAATTTATTTTTCTTAAAAAGCCACTGGGGTTATATGACGTACCACTGTTTAAAAGTGACAGTAAACACTTTTACATTGTTCCAAAAGATATCTATACTCATGAAAAGAGTCACGTCAAAAAATCTATCACGGTTTCCATAAAAACATAAGCAGAAAAACTGTCTTCAACATTGATAGTAATAATAAGAAATGTTTCTTGATCTACAAGTCAGCAAATTAAAATGATTTCTGAAGAATCATGTGACACGGAAGACTGGAAATTCAGCTTTTCCATTATATGAAAATACACTGAAATACAAAAAATACAAAACAGGTATTTTAAATTGTAACAATAAATGCAGGCTTGGGCATAAGAGACTTTCTTTCAAAAACATCAAAAAATCTTGACCCCTAACTTTTGAGCAGTAAAGTGCATATAATACCGGTACAACAGGAAATGCTTAATAAAAACTGTTGAGGAGTATGTTTTTTCTGATAGTCAGTTTATAAATAGAAGCTACAGTGATATATAGTATTTCAAGAGATACTTGTTTTGAAACGGTTTTGCATTATCGTGTCAAAATGTCACATATCACAAGCACAGACCCAGCAGGTGCGTCCAGATGTTTCCGGTTTCTGTGTGAATCCTGAAGATGCTCCCAAAACAGGTACGGAAGGACGGCATGGGTGGCCGGTGTCCATGCAGCAGGTAATCATTGTCCTTTAGCCAGTCGGGGAGAAGATGGTATGGAATATCTCGCCAACGTCCTTTCCATACCTGGTAATGGAAAGATTTTGCTTTAAAGGGCACCTATTATGCAAAATTCACTTTTACATGTTGTTTGAACATAAATGTGTGTTGGCAGTGTGTGTACACAACCAACCTATTATGACAAAAATCCACCCACTTCTTTTTTTTTTTTTTTTTTATCCCCATAAATCATAAGCATCTCAGAACAAGCCATTCACAGAATCTGTAAAATGTAATGTCACATTTGTGATTCGCAGTGAGTGATTTACTGTTTTTATTTTATTGTTTGGCTCATTAACAGCATAGACAGCAGTAGGTACTGTATATTACACTGCTGTCACTTTTCATTGTGTTGCGGTCTATGCAGGGTCAGAAAGCTCTCAGATTTAATCAATAATATCTTAATTTGTGTTCCGAAGATGAACAAAGGTCTTACGGGTTTGGAACGACATGAGGGTGAGTAATTTTTGGGTGAACTATCCATTTAATACACAGATCTAATATAAACATGTGACTTCTTCTCAAACGGTTTACCTTGACAAACATAGCCGACTGTGTTTTTGTAACTGTTTTTAACAAACTTGTGTATTTGACAATTTAAATGCTTTATTTGACAGCACATGCTTCATGTGTGTGCTCAGAAAACCGTGCATCAGGTGTTTAAACTAACATGGGTTTAAAACGCATGATTTGAGTGAAATAGACATTATAATCAAAACCAAATTATAATTGGTTTTTGGCAGAGTATCTGAGGTAAGAGCTGTAAAGGCACAGCCCTATTCTGGAAAAGGCAAGAGGGTCTAGCTGCAGCCTCGCACTTGCACTCTCAGACGTGCATTTTCAGGCTTGCATTCTCAGACACTTGCGCTTCCGCTAGCGACGTCACTTGCAGTCTTTTATTTTGTTCTATTTATTGATTACATTTTGTTTGAATCTCTCAACATTTTACAACAGTAGCCAGGTGGTGAAGACAAGAAGAAAGGAACTAAATTATATTGTCACTTGCAATCGCCACTTGTACTCTCCGATACCTGCGACGTCACTTGCAATCGACACAAATCGTGCGTGTTGCCAATGGAGACAAGACGCTGTGGTGATTAAACGATTACAACTAATTTAGTACTATAACATACAGGGTAGAGATCGACCGATATGGGTTTTTCTATAACCGATGCCGATGCCGATGTTTAGAGGTCAGGGTCAGCCGATGGCCGATATGTGCTGCCGATTTTTAGGGCCGATGTCCTGCAAGAAAAAGACAAGACCCACAAATCCGTGGCCACAGAACAGCAGAATATGAACGCAATGCACAAAGTCTCTCGTTAAGCGTTTTCCTCCTGTAGAAAAACATAAACAATTCAGCTTTGATCACAGGAATACAGTAGCAGAAAATATTTCTCTCTACAAAACGGGGGCCTGGCAGAAAAAGTTTTGGAACCACTGGCCAACTCAAACACACAATATTTAATTTAATTTAATTTATACAGGTCTACCTCATGTTGCACATTTGCACTTTTTGAGAAAAACAATGGCACAATAATAAAAAAAAAGGTCTATGTCTAATCCCTCACTTTTTCTAGTTATATAAGGTTAAAATATTTTCCCTGTAATTTTTTTTCTCATATCGCAATATAATATCGATATCGCCTGGACCAGTGTTTCCCAACCGGGGTGCCGTCTGTCGAGAGCAGGGGTGCCGTGTAAAAAAATCATTTTTTAATATTTTTAAATTGCTAAAATTTTCAAAAAAGCCTCTATTATATAATATCCATTTCTGATTTCGCCAATAATGAGAGATGCACCGAATTTCGGCTGCCGAAAATTAGTTCACCGCTCAGGTTTCACTTTCATGTGGAGTGACGCTCTGCGTATTATCCGCTCTATACGTGTGTGCTCCGCTCAGTCGCTCCACATTTCTGATGTCGCCAATAATTAGAGATGCACCGAAATTTCGGCTGCCGAAAATTAGTTCACCGCTCAGGTTTCACTTTCATGTGGAGTGACGCTCTGCGTATTATCCGCTCTATACGTGTGTGCTCCGCTCAGTCGCTCCAGTCGTATACCGTTCATGCTCATCAGAACAGCAAAGTCCACTCAAAAATTGAGCCGACAGGAAACATGGATGTAGTACAGTATTGTTTAAAGCTATTTATTTAATTCGAAGGCCTTGTGCTATCATTATTAATTTCTTTATTTGTTCTAATTTTATTACTGACTGCTTACTTGTCATTTTTTATTCAATTCAAAGTTTGAAATCAAGCTATCTTGTGCTACTGCACCAAAACTACCCCACTGTAAAATTTAAAAAATTTGTGAGATAGCTAGTTATAATGGTAATTAAATAATGTTTTTAAAGCCTACATTAAAAGCTGTCATATAAATTGGCTCTTCATTAAAAATTAGCCTACTGATTGCCACCATTGATGGACAATTTTTTTTAATAATATAAAAAATATCTGTATGACATTATATTCTGCAGTTCTTCCCTGTTGTACCGAATATCTATACTTTTCAAATTATAATATCAAAGTTAGAAATTCAAATATTGTGACAATTTATTTTGTAGGGTGCCACAAGTTTGTTAAAATTTCCAAAGGGTGCCGCGACTAAAAAAAGTTTGGGAAACACTGGCCTGGACAGTGTAAATTACCGTGATATGAATTTTAGCTCATATTGCCCACCCCTAATAATAGGTGCCCTTTAACAAACATCTCAGACTAGAACTTAAATAACAATCAATTTAAATATGAACATTGTGATTAGTTAAACGCATGGCATTTTTGAAAATACATCAATAGGCGTTCCAGGCAGTGGTGTAATGTAACAAAGTAATAATACTTCGTTAGAGTACTTAAGTATATTTTGGGAGTATCTGTAATTTACTTGAGTTTTAATATTTCAGCCAACTTTTACTCCACTACATTTCCTAATTAAAATGTTTACTTTTACTCCGATACATTTCCCCGAAGCATATTCGTTACTTACTACAAAATAGTCAGAAGTCAGAAGAACACGGACTGCAGGAAAGCAGGTTTCATGAATTAGTGGTCTGGCGTTTGCCAGAGTTAGACTCCCAAGTTAGACTCTTAAAAACACCTTTGCTCACGTGCAAACAAGTGCGCACACAACCGCGGATGATTCATTTTCCTCTCAAGTCGAGTCTGGGGTGTGCATTACAGCATCGTCTGCGATAATATGGTAAGTGTTGCTGTAATGATGTGCGATCTGACATTATCAAGTAGGCTATATCAACAAATCACACACAGAGTGTACGCACGTTGATTTATTAGTCTATTAAAACTCAAAATTCAAGGCATTCTAAATTGTACACGGCAAAAATGCTTCTGTATGCTTTTTATATTTATATAGTTTAATATAGCTAACTTGCGCTATATCACACAAAGAGTACCGTTTTTCTGCAGATATCAGCATGAACATATTTAATAATCATTTTATACAAGTTCAGTAAAGCAATAAGTGACTTAAATTTTAGACATAATATTGCTTGTTTTTGCTCAATTTTGCTAACGAATATAGTTCCAAACAAAGATCACAGCACTGTTTTGCATCTCTGAGCAAAGGACGGTGTTTACTTATTGAATGAATCAGCTTTTTGAACGAATTGGTTGAATAAATGATTCAGTGATTCACTCATTAACACAGTCAAATGCTTTGTTTCTGAATTAATCAGTCGTTTGAATGAATCGGTTGAATCTCAATGACTCACTCATTAACAGTCACTTGCGGTCACCTGGCGGTTTTAATTTCACATTTAGACTGTTTTTTTTATGTTTTAAAATCATTTAAAATAACAGTATTCAACGTTTTATGTTAAAAACAAAACATTATTTATTCATCTGTAACTGCATTGCATTTACTTGTACTTTTACTTTCAATACTTAAGTACGTTTAACATTTAAAAAATACTTTTCATACTTAAGTACAATATATATTACATCTAATACACCACTATGTCCAACTGTTTTTGGGCGCACGCACGGCATCCGGTGCGTGAGGTGTGTATGCGCTCTGGCATAGTTTACGTTAATGGGTGTGTTGATATCCAGCCGAAGAGCAATCAACCATAACTTCAGGCGAGCAGGCTCAGAAGTAGAGATGGGTATCGTTAAGGTTTTAACGGTATTACTACTTTTACCGATACTGCTTATCGATTCGGTACTTTAACGGTATTCTTATCAGTACTTTTTGTTTTATATATACATATATATATATGACAAATTAAGAGCTGAATTAACATTGCTTTATATTCTGAAATGTAAAATAAATATTTACTGAAATGAATATAAAACATCAATTTGTAAATGCACCAGTGTGCAGGCATTTTTTGTGTTTTATACATAAGATAAGATACAGTAAGAACATGAACAAAAAAAACAAAGTAAAACAAACTGAAAAATACAATAAAACAAATATACAAATGAAATGAAGGCCTCTCTCATCTTTTTAAGTGGGAGAACTTGCACAATTGGTGGCTGACTAAATACTTTTTTGCCCCACTGTATACGCGCGAGAGATCACTTCCGGCTCTTGCGTAAACTAGGCCAGAGCGCATACACACCTCACGCACCGGATGCCGTGCGTGCGCCCAAAGACAGTTGGACATAGTGGTGTATTAGAGGTAAAAAATGATATAAATACTGTTCGATTTCTGGCACAAACCGATCGTTTCGTGTCTTAGGACATCAATGTGTCGTCACGAGCCGTAGGGTTTAATTTGGATTTGTCTGTGCATGTTTTTTTTACTCTCATAGATTTTGTTACCATTGCCATGCATTATACGACTGATAGACTGCAACGGTTGGAGTTAAAAAATCATCATATGTGTTCTACTGAAGAAACAAAGTCACCTACATCTTGGATGCCCTGGGGGTAAGCAGATAAACATCAAATTTTCATTTTTGGGTGAACTATCCCTTTAAGGATAAACATCTGTTACCTTGTGTACAAACTCCTCCATGGCACGGTGTGCCTGCATGGGCAGTGTGGCCACCCACAAACCTCCTTCATCCTCATCCTCATCAGGAAATGCTGACGCACCCTGCAACAACAATCATGCTTCTAATTATCTTTTAGCTTTTAGTTAAGTAAGCTTAGTTGTTCTTTCCTCACTCCAGCTATTATATGTACATTACTATTTAAAAGCTTGGAGTCTTAGCAGGGCTGCATTTATATGATTAAAAATAAACTTTTTTTTTTCTTTTTCATTTGAATACATTTTTTAATACTATTTATTCCTGTAATAACAAAGCTGATTTTTCAGATTTTTTGATGAAAAGAAAGTTCAAAAGAACAGAATTTATTTGAAATATAAACATTTTGGAACTTTATAAATGCTTTCTGTAACCTCTAAACAATTTAATGCATCTTCGCAAAATAAAATTATTAATGTCTTCAAATAAAAATACTACTACTGACCCCAAACGGTATTGTGTTTTATTTTCCCCTCACAACTCACTCTTGATTTCTCAGCTTCAGCTGTATTTGTCAGCAACGGCCCAATCTCCGCGAGCTCTGTGTCCTCATCAGAGGTGCACCGCTCGGCATCACTGTTGGAGCCGCAGTCACCATGGTGACACGTTGTCATGGGGAGACAAACCTAAAACTCCCCAGAGTTTACACCTTGTTCCACAGTTCACAATCTGGGCCTGATGAGGATGCATAAAAAGTACAGATTAACACATTGCTGTTAAAAACATTGGCCATGTGGTCAAGACTTATCATGGATTTCATAATATTCAATTCTTGGCATATCTAATTGATTGATTAATAATAATTGATTCACTTTAAGTGTTGTCAGAAATTAACGACATGTGCAAAAGCTGCTACTGCGTTAGGCTGACCGAGACGTGTCATTTGCACTTACATATTGCTGCTCTTTTGTTAGTTTTGATTGCTTCTATTGTCCTCATTTGTAAGTCGCTTTGGATAAAAGTGTCTGCTAAATGACTAAATGTAATGTAATGCAAATGTAAAAGCCCCTAAAATAAATTCCAAAGGGCCCCTTAAGATAATCTCTAATACTGATTTGATTAAACGTAAACTAGATTAAACGTATCTGTTTTAACTTGAATTGTATTCGTGCAATCTGTCATAATATGATCAGTTGTTTTTCTGCTCAGATCTGGTCAGGCTGGACTGGCTGGCTGCTACAGTTTCCATAGTGTTAAAGGTTTACACACTGTTAACTTGGCGTGCTTACAGGCTAACCAACCAAACAAATAATTAAACCATTAAAAAAACATTTACGAATTCTCACGTCGAACAATGTTCTGCTAAACGTTCTGTGTTTGTATTATTATACGACGCGTAACATCGCTGTTATATGACTGAACTGAATCAGTTTAGTCAAACCTGATGATGACACTAGCCTGAATGCTAATGTACTTCCTTATGTTTTGATTTGATTATTAATTTCAAAAACATACAGTTACTTTCAGAACATTTCACAGATTAATATGACCGACTAGAGTTAATAATATAAGAGCTCGGTGTTCATACGTTACCTGGCTGGACAGGCTGTGAGATCAGTTCATGGGAGTTTACCAGCAGCTGCTGCTCGCCGTCTGGTCGCTATGAGTCTATGAAACCTGTAGAACCAGGCGGTTCAGTTCACTAGGAAATTATAAGACAAATAAATCAATTGACACAGATTAAAACAGTCTGATATACATTACGCTATGTCAGGTCACGGAGACAGTGAGGCTGTGGGCACGTCTCTGTCGGAGAGGGAAGAACCGTGGTACTGGTGTCGTGCCGTATATTGATCGTCTGCCGAAAACTGATTGGCGCCTGTAATCACTTTTTGGCAAGCGTAAAATTGCATTTTATGGGTTTTATTGGCCATTTAAAGGTATTTCAACAGGTAAAAAGGACTGAACGAACTATAATCTATCAAATATAACAACCAGGAATGAAACCAAGTCATTTTGAGTCAGAAAGAACAGTTCACTCAATAAGTAGAGTCTGTAATCACTTTTTGGCAAGTGTAAAACTGCGTTTTCCAAGGATCCTAAGATCTCCAAGTACCACCATAATGACCCATACAGTTGTGTAGTTGGCCTAATTATTCAGTTACAGCTCTGCACAGTTCAAGAACGAGGCAGTTTTATTCCTAATAAGAATATTTATTGTTGTCAGCCACTTTAACATTGTATATACACAGTTTGAACATTAACACTGCACTGTGCTTACATACAGGTAAATAAAAAACTTAATGATTAAATTAAAATGTGTTGTACCTAAAAAAGGTGAATATTGTCTAGTACAATGAAATGCCCTCAAAATACAAAAAATAATAAATATTACCAAAATACAATAAGTTAGCCTAAATTCACAAGTAGATGTAGAAAATATCCCATTTACTTTGTTAAATGCTGCTGACGAAGATATAACAACATGTTATTTGATTCCACTCTTAAAACTGCAAAGTTTAAAAAATATATATGAGCCATATTACTTCATACACGTTTCTAAACCTCAATACACACATGCGTATTGTGTAAACTCCTCGAACTACAAAAAACTACAAAGCCCAGAATAATAGAGGTAACGCTCCGTAATATGATTGGCCGAAGGGGTTGCCACGCCCCACTACGTTGCGCTGATTGGCCTTTGCCAGGCGTTTATGGCCACTCACGGAATTTCATTGGTCAATGTGAGGAAAGAGGGGCGTGATCAAGACGGGCAGTGCTACGGGAGGAGCGAGCAGCGTGTTTCCGGTAAGAGCGACACAACAGTACCATTAGAGACGTTCTGTTAGAAAATTAAAGCAGATTTTAAAAGTATTTTTTTTCATGTGATTCTACATAGACTTTATAACTAATTGTATTGTCAAGGGGTCATCTACCGAACGACGCGGAACACGCGGCAATGGAAACCGAGTTTCGGGAAATCGATGAGCTCGGGAACTGGAACGCCGTTTACCAGGTAAAAAGGACTGATTCTGCTCCATACTTGATTATGATGTTCTAAATATTCATAACGGTCCAAAATAAGTTTTTTTTTTAATTTTTTTTTGTTGATGTGATGTTTTTTTTGACAATTCAGATTGCGCTGCTTTCCCCCTAACTCGCAGAATAAATGATACAAGTTACATAGAGATTACCTGAATTTGTCATTTGTAAACAGTGACCAATATAGAGATGAGGGGGATGAGTTCATCTTTTATGAGAGGGAGTCTGTTATTAGTTAGTTTGACACTTTTATCTACTAATCTGGTTCACTTGTAGTTTTTAATGACAGTGATGGACGAATGGCATTTTCATCTCATAGACTTGTGTTTTACCGTAGGAGATTAAGCAGCAGTCCAGTGACCTACCATGCAAGAGCGCCAAACTTCCAGAAAACAGAAGTCGTAATCGCTACAGAGACGTCAGTCCGTGTAAGTGTGCCACTTCCCCTGTTTGACACAGTCAGTGACACCTAACGGAAGGGGTCTGTTATCAGCGAGCTGTTAAAGTCATTTCACACTGAAGATGTCATGTCTTTTTTTTCTCTCCCTTTTTAAACTCTTCCGCCACAAATACTTTAAAGAGCTGTTGTGGTTTCCTCTCTCTCTCTGAGTTTTTTTCCCCCACAACAACCTGAAAAGGTCCTCAGCTCACAAAACACCACATTAAATGAATGACACTGTGTTTTATCTCTTTCAATTGAGCGTTTTCATCAGGGAGATGTTTTTCTCTCTTGTGGGGAACTGAGAACAGGACCTGAAAAAGAGTCGTTCCACCACTGAACATGCAAAGCATCATGGGTGATGCACCTCACAGCTTAATCGCTCTCTCTTTTCACAGTTGACCACAGCCGTATTCGTCTACAGATCGGCAGTAATGACTACATCAATGCCAGCCTGATCTCAGTGGAAGAAGCTCAGAGAAACTACATACTAACTCAGGTGACACTGACACTTAGACCCCAGATTTGCATTTTCTGAATCTGATGTTTTATCTGCACCTGCACACCATCTGACACATGTAGGCATAAAAAATGGCAGACAAGCTGAATGAAAAGGTGAAATCACTCTCTGACAGTAGGTGGCGCCTATAGAAAAGAGCTAATCTTGATGGTTGGTTAGTTTTCTTTGCAGTGCAATAGATATGAGATAAGAACTCTTTTCTGTATATAAAAAAAAAGCTGTCACATAAATGGCATGCAAATGTTTGTGTCTGTCTGAACAGGTGCATTTAGAGTCGTTCATTCAAATTAAAATGTTTATCATGCTGAATTTTCACAACAAATATTTGTCTTGTTATCTAGCCATTTATTTTCATTCGACGTGACTTAGAACTGAGATTTCAAACCAGGTAAACCTGGACATAGGCAGACTTCTTTATTCATTTTTTTTGGGGCCATCACTAAAATTCACAGGGCCCACAACAAAAGTTTTATTATAAAACGGAAAGTACAGATCCTTGATTCTGATTGGTTGAGCCACGTTCAAAGCTGTTGTAAATTACTCTACAAACATACACCTTTGTTTACTCCTGTGCGTTGCTTGGCAACCACTTTATTGCAACCACAACTGTTTCTGAGGAACTACATTGTTTGGTGGAAGAATACTTTTTTTATTAATATCATTAAACTTTATTTGCTCTTTTATTTTGTGAAACCCTACTACATATATGGAATAACCATTTTATAAAAGCAATAAGCCCCGTGAAGCCGTGGTTTACAGTGAATTTATAACCGCTAAGGGGCATTGTTATATTGTTAATTTCTGGTTTGTTTCGGGTGGGACTTCGGATATACATAAGACAAACAGGTTAGCTACACTAAAACAATGTTAGGTTAAGCAAGTAATGGGGAAACATCCTATTTCCCCTCCATCCTCCATCCTCCATCCTGGTTTTAACATTTGTGTTGACGTTTGCATTACGCATCTATTAGGTTGCCAACACCCCAGTCGACGTCACACACTGATATACTGTGGTGATGTTCCACTTGGACACTCGTGGCATCTGCCAGAGAGATTTTCACTGGGAGAACACTGGGAATTGTTGTGAAATCTTGAGTTGCGTCAGCATGACATGTTTCTTTATTGTACAGATGAATTAGCACTCTGATGCTCTTAGATGGCAGCAGACTCGTCTCAACCTGCCGGCCTTGTTCAGTCAGAGCACTGCCAGCTATAGCCACAAACACGCACACATTCTCACCCGCACTGTCATGTACCTCACACCTGCTCAAATGTGTGATTTTTCTACGCAGACTAATGAAAAAGTTCATTTAGAGTGCAGGAGTTTCCACTCTGAGTAAAATTAAAAATACCAAATTCATATAATAGAATTAAAAAATGTATTTGACTAATTATTTGTATATATTGTATATGATTTAATTGATTTTATATAGTGTATATGATTTAGTGAGATTTTAATCTCACTTAAATTTTAACACTTTAAAATTAATACTTTACTCAGCAAGGATGCATTAAATTGATCAAAATGGTAGTAAAGGCTATTATAATGTTACAAACATTTATATTTCAAATAAATGTTGTTCTTTTGAACGGTTTATTCAAACAATCCTGAATAAAGTATCATGGTTTCCACAAAAATAAAGCACCACAACTGTCTAAAATATTTGATGATGATAAATGTTTCTTGACACTGAAGACTAGAGTAATGGCTGCTGAAAATTCAGCTTTGCCATCAGAGGAATAAATGACATTTTTAAATATATTAAATTAGAAGGCAGTTATTTTAAATTGTAGTAATATTTAACAAAAATGTTTTTGTTTTTTTCAATATTTTTGATTAAATAAATGAAAAACAAAAAATCTTACCAAAATTTTGAATGGCCGTTAATGGTGCTGCTTACTCTTATAAACCCTGTCGCAGGACAAATTCAACATGTTTAAAATGTATTATTAATACAATATACTGCATGTGCTTGTTTTAATGGTTGTGTGTTTGTTTAGGGTCCGTTACCAAACACCTGTGGTCATTTCTGGGAGATAGTGTGGGAGCAGCGCTGCCGAGGGGTTGTGATGCTGAATCGCGTTATAGAGAAAGGCTCGGTGAGAAAAACACACACAGTACCTGTATCTGCCACATGGATACACAGACTCACTTTGAATACCTGCCTGCAATGCTTCTAGCATGCATATGGAGTGTGTACATGGGTTGTGTGTGTGAGGTTTGTTTTGTGTGGTTATAATGAAGAAGTGTGTGTGTATGTACAGATAAAATGTGCTCAGTATTGGCCTCAGCGAGAGGAGAGGGAGGCTGTTTTTGAAGACACAAATTTCAAACTTACTCTGATCTCAGAGGATGTGAAATCGTACTACACAGTACGACTGCTGGAGCTGGAAAATCTGTCGGTGAGACACTTGATCTTCCTTTCATCTCATCCAGTCGTGCTTTGAGGTTATATATAATCCTACTTTAGTCACTTTCATCCATTTAGCAAAAGTTTTTTTTTTACAAAATATGTTGCATGTTCTTAATGTTTTGTTCAGAACTTCTATCTGGACAGGTTTGTTGACTTCACTCAACAGTTTCAGGGTATTGCAGATGCCAGAGGTTTATTTCTAACAAGCACGTGCTCACGGTGATTAATGCTTGTGTCGCGTGTGTTTAAAGACACAGGAAACACGGGAGATTCTTCATTTCCACTACACCACATGGCCAGATTTTGGCGTGCCAGAGTCGCCTGCATCTTTTCTCAACTTCCTGTTCAAAGTGCGTGAGTCGGGCTGTCTGAGTCTAGAGCACGGTCCTGTCGTGGTCCACTGCAGCGCTGGTATTGGCCGCTCTGGAACGTTCTGTCTTGTCGACACCTGCCTTCTACTGGTGAGAGGACTGACCGCTTGTATGCAATTCCAGATATGCCGGACAAGAGTGCTGGTTAATATTTAATCTTTTTACATAATGGAGCATGTACAACAGCATATTGGTTTATATTATTACATTTCAAGAATCATGGCATTTATATTTATGCATATGGAAGATACAATTCTATGATTATTGGTACAACAGCACTCTTTTATTTCAAAAATAAAATATACTCTATTGTTCAAAAGATTGGGGTCAGTAAGATGGGTTTCTTTAAAATAGAAATTAATAATTTTATTAATCAAATATGTTAATTTGATCAAAAGTGACAGACATGTATAATGTTACAAAAATGGTATCAAACAAATGCTGTTCTTTTGAACTTTCTATTCATCAAAGAATCCTGACATCAATGATATAATGAATATGAGTTGAGAATCACATCAGCATATTAGAATGGTTTCTGAAAGATCATGTGACACCAAAGACTGGAGTAAAGGGTGCTAAAAAATCAGCTTTGCATCACAGGAATAAACTACATTTTAAAATATAGTAGTCAACATTTGAAGTGGATCAAAAAAGTTCATCAAAGTTGTCCTAAGACAAGAACGCATTTTGGTTTTAGGACAACTTTAATGAAAGGGTTTGATCCACTTCAAATGTTGACTACTGTATATTAAAATAGAAAACGTATGTATGAGATGTAAATGTATGAGATTTATCTGAATCAAAGCATCACTGGATGTCTGGATTTCTCATGTGTACTTCACTTGACAGTCACTCTGACCAGCACCGGCAGATTTGGTCTTGCTTTTATTTAGAACTCCGTAAAAAGATTCCAACATCCTCTAAACAACTGCTATGTGTGTTCTCAGATGTCTCAGAGGAAAGATCCAACATCAGTACGCATCCAGGAGGTCTTGCTGGAAATGCGGCGATACCGCATGGGTCTGATCCAGACAGCTGACCAGCTGCGTTTCTCTTACCTCGCTGTCATAGAGGGTGCCAAGTACATAATGGGAGACACGTCTGTACAGGTAATGAAAGTCATGTTAAAGAACCAATTTTTGGATGCTTTGCTGAGGTATTATAAGATGTAGAGCTGAGTAGAATGACGCTGTATATACCATTAAAACATTTGGGATTGGTGAGGTTTTCTTAATATTAAAAGTTTCTTAAAAACGCTCACCAATGCTGCATTTATTTGATCAAATATACAGTAAAACAGTAATATTATGAAATATTTACAATTTAAAATAACTGTTTTGATGTAATTTATTGCTGTGATGGCAAAGCTACATTTTCAGCGGCCATTACTCCAGTCTTCAGTGTCACATGATCCCACAGAAATCATTCTAATATGTTGATCTGGGGCTCAAGAAACATTTCTTCTTATTATCAATATTGAAAACGGTTGTGCTGAATAAAAAATTTATCCACCTTTTTCTTGCCGTAAAAATGGGCGCGGCCATTTGTAAATTCCATGGGTCATCTGCGTCCAGCTATTTTATCTCTACAGAACCGCTCCTTTCGCTGCTTGATATTGAAAATTGGTCTCTTACCATATTATTTTAATGTATTATCTTAATTATGAACACACTGGTTGGTAATGCAAACAGTTTTACCGTTTACTGCACGTTGTTATTCTTCTCATTATTTCCCTATAGCGGCTAATGAACCGGAAGTCTCACCCATAGGCTTGCTTCCGCATTGAAGAAAAAGGTGGATAGAAACCATGATACTTTTTTCAGGATTCTTTGATGAATAGAACATTTAAAAGAACAGCATTTATTTGAATAGAAATATTTTGTAATCTTTCCTGTCACTTTAAATACTTTAAAATTAAATGCGTCCTTGCTGAATAAAAGTATTAATTTCTTTCAGAAAAAAAAATTTGACCCCAAACATTTGAAGGGTAGTGTATTATGCTTGAGTATAAATATCAACTGCTAGTCATTGCTATATCATTTGAGCAATTCATTTTTTTGTATACATTTTTTTTTCAATTTTTTATTTTATTTGAATCATTATAATTGTTAAAAATAATCATAGATTTTGGCCATAAAATGCCTAAATAAATAAATAAAATCCCTGTAATTTTTAATTTATTTAAATGATTTTATTATTGGAAAAATACTACTACCTCTAAATTGTCATTTAATATAGAAAACATTTTGGTATTGAATGTCCAGCAAACATATCCTCATATGATATACCTCATTGTCATATAGAAAATCTCATCTGTGATAAATAAAAAATTGTTCATTTCACCCACCTTTAGTAGACTGTATCGATCAGTGAAATGCTTGTGTCCATGTGTGAGTAGGAGTCATGGAAGGAGTTATCAAATGAGGAGGATCTCCCCCCTCAATTAACTCCTCCTCCTCCCAGACCACGGCCCCGAATAGACCCACCCAATGGCAAAGACGAACTGGTGAACTCTGACACCACCCACTTCTTCAGTGAGATAATAAAAAACAGTGCAGAAATCTGTGCAAACAGGTCAAACTCTCAATATCTCTCTCTTTCTAGTAGTACCCATCCAGCAGCCACATGCAAACATTTAGTTGTTGTGTTTTTACAGTGCGCCCCAGACATTCACAGACGGGTCAGAGCTTCGCAAACGGGCAGCCGGTGAGGTCGGTGCGTCGGTGTTGTTAAGCGAACCCGATGACCCAATTGTCGCAAGAGAAGCCCCTCCCAAACCTGCACGGTCTCCGCCCAAGACTCCGACAGAGGAGGCGACTCCTGTTGCTGCCAATGGAGCGTGGAGCCCCCAGCTGGCCAGTGTGTTTATGTGCACGGTAATGGCTGTAGGTGCTTATGCCTGTTACCGCACCTATTTCCACTGATGCCCTCTTTTTCCCATCCGTCTCTTTCTCTATCCCTCCATGTGCTGGCTATTGGCGGGAAAAGAAAAAGAGAGGCCCACACAGACACTTTCTCAGCTGGGCCCGTCTCACTCTCTCCGAATGTCTTTGGGAAAGAGTTTCAGAGACTTTTCCTAGCCAAACTGCTGTCGCCTCCCTCTACACACACACTCTTACACACAATCTAATAAATGTGTGTCCGTTTAAAACCTCAGGGCCTCATAATTCAGGTGTTGCTACCCAAACGTTAAACACAGGTAACAGAAAATCCAAAAGACTCTGTTATTGCTGCAGCAAGTAAGGGAACTTTTCGTGTGTGTGTGTGTGTGTGTGTGTGTGTGTGTATGTATGTATTTCAATAATTTTTTTTGTTGCATTTGTAAGTCTCAGAAGGAGCTGCACAGGAGGTGAGCTTGTCTTATACATTCTGAAAACACAAATCTGCTGTACCTGATTGAAAACCTGTTTGTATTTGTGTGTCTTGGAGAAAAGGGAGATCATGAGTAGTCTGGGATGTCTGATACCATCAAGTGCTCTGTTAGGCTACTCTCACAGCAGAAAACATCCCAAAAGCTTTTTCCTTTCATTCTTTTTTTTTTTCCAGCCTCAGCTTTAGTTTATACCCCAAAGGTGACACTGGCACTTTGTCTGTGTGAAAAAAAAGATCAAGTGAGTGATGCACCGGCCTCTCATTCGTTCGTTTGTTCATTCGTTCATTCATTCGTTGGTTCCCTTTGTCAAATCAGACCATTTAAAATCCTGGAGCTGGATGCCACATTCAGAACAAACTTCAGTTGGTTCTGCAGAGGCCCTGCTGTGGCCATTTAGTTTATCCAGAACTCGCATTTCATTTTTTAATTAAACTGAAATACTAAAATCATTTCAAATCAAGCAAGCATTCTTTCTAGACCTCATGGATTTTTATGTCCAAATTCTTCTCTGGAAATCAAGGTAAAGCAAGTTAACCTGACTGATTGATTGTTACAACAAAAATGTGGCAGCAGGTGGCAGTATTAAGTACAATGAGATTTTTCACTTGTTATTCCCCTTTTAGAGGACGGTGACTCATGGGACAGGGTTCGAATTTTATTTTTAAAATTTTATTTTTTCCTGCTGCAATACAGATACATTCATGCTTCTGTCCCTTGTCACATGACCTAAATGGTGTGCGTTAAGCGCAGGAGGTTAGACTTACCAAAAAATGTAGAAAACAAAACACCAGCACTGTATGAATGCAAAGAGGGAAACGACCAGTGACAGTGCGCTGTCTTTGTGTTTTACTGTTTTATTATATTATTGTCATAGTAATTATTATCCAGAGAGATTAACGGCAGACGGGCATAAACATTTCTTTCGAATCAAACCACACTGCAGAACTGTTACTTTTGAACAATGTGTGAACAAGTCTAATGCAGTAACCTCAAAACAAATGAAGCCTCTTGTGTGTTGAGGCCTGAAACGCTTTTAATTGTGACTTCGCTTTGTGTGGTGACTCTTTGACTGCTGCTTGACCAGTCCAGAATGGCCATGTTTGGGTCGCGAGGAGGTTTTTTTCTGCTTGTAGAGGTTCAATGTTTCACACACTGAAGCTGTTGATGTTTGGTTTGAAGGTTCTGTTGTAACAGAGTGTCACCATTCATCGTAGTGACTCTCAGAATCCAGTCCCTTTACTGGACCACAGAATGTAAATTCTCTTGCCGGCTTTATTTACACACGCATATATAGAGAATTTTATTTGTCTGTGTCATTGTTTGTCTTCTTTCAGTTATCTTTGGACTGGTAGACATCAGACTTCCTTGGCCTTTGTATATGAGGCTTAAGAATTTATTTTCCCCCCTCCCAGCATCTTGTGTCCTTTTTAATGTTGATTTATCTGTTTGTTTGTTTTTTTGTAAGAAAAGCATATGCTTTGTTCCAGCTGGATGTATTGACATTTGAAATTGTATTTTTTGGACAGAATACAAAGCAGACGCTGTGGTAATAAACATATAAATCTCTGTTTTTGAGTTTGTTCTTTCTTCGTTATTTTTCCATCATGTGATGATGAGAGGAGTTTTTCTGATTTTTATCAAATCTAATCTTGAGAACTTTAATATGAATGAAAGCTCTCTCAGTGTTATAAGGGTAAAGTTAATCTAAATCATAGATTACTCAAAAATCTATGTGATGTACGGTGTAGTTTGAGCTTGTTTCATGTGCAGTTTTCATCATCCTCTTACTATTTAATTCAAGCTCACATTTAAATTATAATAAAATGTATGCAGGTCTGGATTATAGACTGGGGCCCAGACTGCCAGGGACCTCCAAACCTCTAGCCAGACCGTCCCGAGACCAAAAAAAGGTGAACCAGGTTCTTGGTGTTATGGTGCGAAATTACGCTAAGGCCCCCAGCTACTATTTTCAGTTGTCTAATGTTAGCCTACCTCTGCAGAACAACCTTATGAGATATAATGGCAGTATATATTTATATTTTGATATGCAAGGAAGATGAGATGAGCATTTAAAAATAATTTGTATAATCTATAAACATTAAATTATATTTAAAATATTCATAATTGTTTTTATAAATTTAAATTGTAACAAAACTATTTTTTTTATTTTACACTAAAAATACCTTTTGTATTTTTCCCCCACAGATTATTACAAAAACTCCATATAGCATCCCTTTGCTGCCAATGTTAGAATTTTTTTCTAAAGTTTTTGTTCCGTGCCCTTTGACTTATTTCACATACAAGAACTTCTCATGACCAGTAGAGGGCGCTTCAGGATCAGTAACTCACTTGGCCTTAATTTCAACTGGGTTTTTCCCCAATAAGCAAACTAAAACTTTTTTTTTATAACTTGTCTGAACTCGTGTGATTGGAATCTAATATTCAAATAACAGTGATTGTTCAAATACTTGTGCTCTTTTAAGGAACCCCATCCTCATGCAAGGATGTTCACAGTGCAAAAATGCAGATATAAATCCATAGGCTTCCTGAAAACACATCTGTATCTGTAAGATGCTCTAGTCATGACAGGAGTCCTGAGCCGTAATGTTTTCTTGTGTACGTGCTTGAGTGTGTGTCAGCACAGTACAGCTGGTATCCAGGCATTTCCTGTAGCATTAGCTTGCCCAAATAATAAAACCTCACAGCTTCAAAAAAATAATAAATAATTTTGAGCACATTTGCAGTCTTACGATCTCACACATGACTTTTCTTAAATGTTCTTAAACTCGGATGCCATAAATATGCTTCCATCTGTACTTGCTGTATATACAGTATACGGGACACTGTCCCGGTTTTGAGCAGGTTTCAGTTGTACTATTAGTACTAATGACGCTTTCTCTGACGCTACTGGTCTGAGGCGACACGTTTTTGTGGTTGTTTTAACCTGTTTTTACTATACTGGTTTGTGTCGGTCTTTACTGGTCTTAGAAGGTCCATAGTCACTTTGTCTCTTCATGTGCCTACACAGACTCTTGGAATGTATCAATTAGAGGTGATTTATGTCACATCTGCCAAGCTGTTCATCCCATTTCCTGTGACATAACCTATATGTAACATTATAATATGTCCTTCCCTCCTTCAACTGTTAACTTGTTTTTAGTGTCACTCATTTTTCCCTATCTGTCTCTGTCTTATAGGTGATTCAGCAGTTTGGAATCATGTTTCGGGGAGCGTTTTTTATTTCCTTGTTGAAAAGAAATACAGACTGGCTCGATTTGAGATTCTAAATGTATTTCTGAAAAAACATATTTCATCACACATTGCTAAAAACAGTGCCATCCTTCAACGCCCACGCATAAAAAAGTGCTGAAATGAAATGTCATTATAAATCCTGTGATAACACTGATTCATCTGACGCTGACACACACATGCTAACATTTCCTATGATCAAAATAATGCTGCAAATGAAGTATACACTCAGTAGGACTGTATTTAAATAATGAGCTTGGCTGTAAACCAACAGGAAGCTATATCATTTAGCATTAAGGATTGGACTAGATGAGAAGTGTCATCACAGGAATGATTGGTATTGTTCCAGAAAGTTCAGCACATGCTAGAGACTAAAGTGTTTGTAAACTCGTCTGACAGTCTAACTGTGTCCGTGTGTAATTCCATTCTATTGTGGGTTAAACTTACAGCAGAGGTGAGTGTGTTCTCAAGTATGCGTTTGTGTGCACGCATGTAGTTCACACTATTCAGGAATGAGTGTGTGTATGTGTGTGGAAGAGTGAGTCAGGGCACTCCCTAACACTCGTGGTACTTTGACGTAAAACAGACAAGACAGGACAGGCTGATCCAACCACTTGGGAAAAACACTGAGGTGGGCGGGGCTTAGTACAGGAAGTGCACTTAAAAAGACAGCAAACAAGAAACTCCTGTTGGGGCTCGGGGTCAGTTATCCCCACAAGAGTGATTACTGATAAACTGTCTGAAAAAAAGAAAGTCACGTTTTAGAGAAGAAAAAATCGCCTACTGACTTTCAAAGCTGCTACATAGTAACGACTTTCTACTTCGAGGACCTTGATAGAAATGTAGTGGAGTGAAAAGTACAATATTTGTCTTTCAAATGTAGTGAAGTTAAAGTCATAAGTTCCCAGAAAAAATAATACTCAAGTAAAGTACCGATACTCAAAAAGTGTACTTAAGTACAATACTCAAGTAAATGTACTTAGTTACTGTCCGTCTCTGGTTATGGGTTCAGGTATCAAGCAGCTGCTGCTTATTATTTCTGGCATTTAAGAGTGCTGAAACAAACATAATATCTATGAAACTCTATTGGGTCTGTGTATACACAGTGAATTGATTACTTGGATTGGACAAGTGGGAGTTTTGGCAAGTGCATAGCGTGTGTGTTACAACATAAGTAAAGAATAGTATTGGTTTGCTCTCTTTCCTGTATGTACCTCCCTCTCTCCTTTCTCCTCCCATTTCCGTTGCTTTTGGAATATTTCCTGGGAGCAAGAGATTTAGGAAACTCCAGAAAGAAAAAAAAAAAAAAGAGTGACTCGTTCTGACTCAGTCCTGATCAATGTCAAAGCACAGATGTTTAAGCAATTTCTTAATCAGTAAACTGATTCTTTAACACATGTAATAATAATAAAAATGTGGTTATTTTATTAGTATTTTAATGAAATTACAGAGGCTTTGTTCTCAGACCTAGTGAGCATTAATAAAAGTATAAATAAAACTTGTGCAATTAAAAAAGGACAATTTTCCCTATTATTTGTGTGTGCTATGTATGTTTATCTTTTTTACAATAGCAATATGTTAGTTTAGCGTCAATCATGTTAGAATCAAACTCTATTTTAGCAATTGCAAATTAAGGATCTCATGATTCTTTTCGTGTGGCCCACAAAGTTACTGCCTAAGCATACTGTAAAATCACTTGAGTGTGCAATGCATTTTTATGCCTAATAGAGCATCATGCCATTAGTCTTGTAATATACTAATATCTTCTGTTACATGATTTGTGTCACTGTCTATGTAGAGACTAGCATGACGTTTCGGATGCTGCCTTAGGGGCTATTCACACGAACACATTTTTTTGTAAAAACCTGAAATGCAGGCCAGCCCAGTGGAATGAAAAAAAAGTAAGTTCTAGAAACTTATTTTTTAAAAACTTCAATTGTTTGTGTTTATGTGCAAGCACAACAGTCAAACACATCCATCTAACTCATGTTGTGTAGAGAAAAACAATTAAAAAGCAGCACAAGGGAACACAAAAAGATGAGACTTGGAGCAGTGGAACTGAAAAAAAAAAACGCAAGAGAGATTAATTTATTCAAAGTTTAACTACTTTGAACTTGAATGTCACATTTTTAGAATCCTGTGTCATGAGTGAGACACAGATAAATATGTAAATGCAACAGACACAAGTCTAGTGCATGTTTACATAAAAAAATATAATTACACAAAAACACATTCTGTGTGAACCGCCCCTTAGGGGCCATTCACAAAATGCGCTTTTACGTTTAAAACTGTAAGACCAAGGTCTAAAGAAGCTTTATGACTTATTTTGATTTTAGCGCTTAATATTTAGAATGACATGTAATGCAGCAAAATACACAAGACATGAATGCCATATTTAAAAATGTCCATATAAGGCATATTTATGCAAAATTGTAGAGGAATTCAAAAATGTGTTGTAGATAAAGGCAGTATAGTAACCCAGTACTGGTTTGGAACAGAGAACATGAGTTTAAAATATTTCAAATAAGTATTTAAAAAAATAAATTAAATAAAAATAAGTATTTTTTTTACTTATTAGAGTATCTTGCCACATGCATCTTAGCTGCATCTTAAACTCAACTGAAATCAATTGCAAGTTTAGTTACTGTAACGTGTGTGTTTGTCTGTAACACTAGTTGACGCATATGTAGAGCATTTTATGACATTTAGGATTTAGCAGTCGATATTGACAGTAGACAACAGAACCCACTGAAACTCAGCATGAACTGTGTAACCCTCAGGTTATCCTCAGCATATACAAAACAATCATAAAGTTTTTGCCATTATGACTGGAGTAAACCAGCTAAGCCCTCTCTCAGGTTCCATGATTGCTCTTGTTTATGCTTAAGTAAATGGAAAAAAAATTCTGCTGGCCATTGTTTATCTAGGCTCTGCTGGTCTAAGGGCACCCCTCAACCGCATCTTGTTTTTTTGAGGTTGGTTTCCTCAGCAACGAGCGCGTGCGCTGTAATTTCCTGTTGCTATGTTCACTGTGCGCATGCACTACTTTTACACCTTAAGCAGATCTGCAGAGTTTACGTAAACAGCCAAGCTCGGTGCTTCCCCTTCTTTACGACTAGTGCTTCCTTCCTCCTGCAAATGCACACTGACGTGCGCAAAATCCTCTCGATGTAAACGCTGTACGATGGCCTGTTTAAAGATCTTCCACAACAAGTGTTCTATGGTTCACCACCTTTACATCACAGTCATCATAGCAACACTTTATGCGATTGACGGGGGGATGTTTTCATACACAGGACATGAAGCAAAAAACAGCATGTTCCCAAGCATAGTACTCTGTGTTTTTCAGACTACTACAAAAAAGGCCTGCTGACAATCTTGCAGAAAAACAGCAGCAGTATAAATTATGAATTGTGTATATATTTGTATATGCTTGATTCAAGCTAAACTTGTCTCTCAAATTTGGTGCAATTTAATGTCTTAAGGGTTGCATTAGGGCCCAGGGCCCTTGAACTGCCAGGGGCCTTTTGCACAGTTAGATAGGGTCAAAGAAACCTAAATACCAGAGTACTTAGCACAAATAGTGCAAACTGACCACTAGGGCCCCTGGGGCCCCTCAGCACATTTAGAAAAAGCTGACAATTGTGGCCCCTGACTTGTATTATTAGTTTTGTAATGTTAGCTTAACCAAAACATGCATTTCCTAGTTTGTTTAGCCAAATTGTCCCTGTCATTTTAACATAAACTCTGGGCAAAAAATTGCACAGCTTGTCACTGAGGCAGTACCCTCGAAGGGACCCCAAAATGTCTTATAGGTACATATTGGTTCTCTAAGGTACTTAAATGCACCCTTTAGGGGTAGATAAGGTACAAAATTGTAACCCTAACTGTAAGGTACAATTTTTGCAAATGTTCTTGACATTGTCGGGTAAGGCACATGGCAAAACAAACCAACACCAAAGAACTAGCGATGACAAAAGCCGAAGTGTTGTCATCTCGCATTGCCACCTCGCATTGCCTGTGCCTGGGCCAAAAAGTTGTGCTTGAACACATTGCAAAGACTACAGTCAATGGCCAACTAGCATGTACGCCTGCGTGACAGGAATAATGCCGATACCAGCAGGTGGCAGTAGTCTGTATTCGTCATTCAACTAGGAATGTGGATACACATTCTGTAAACAAAACAGTGCTTGATTACCGTTTTCACTTTCTTCATTCCAGACGGCCAAGTCATTATGAAGATATTTGCGTATTGGAAAGCTCAGGTAAGATGAAGATGTAAAAGAGCCATTTCTGTGCCCCCTTGACTTTGTTGTTTGTCGTGCACTGGTTCAGCTAAAAAAAACAATCAGAGTGGTCTTTCTCACTGACTGTCCAACAGCAATTCAACATGCTCAATAGGCCAAAATGCCACCAATGTGGAACGACTAGTGTCAACAGTGTGAAACACACCGCAAAATCTGAGCTGACAGACGCTCATCGATGATCAATTTGGTGTCACAAACTTAAAGGGGACATCGGATGCCCGTTTTTTTTAAATGTCTGCAACATACTTTGGTTAAAGGGGTCCTATTATGCTTTTTCACTTTTTCAACTTTAGTTAGTCTGTAATGTTGCTGTATGAGCATAAAAAAGATCTGCAAAGTTACAAAGTTCAAAGTCCACTTCAAAAGGAGATATTTTATTTAACAGAAATCACTTTTCAAAAACTACAACGAATGACTCGTTTGGACTACAATGCATATTTTCCGGGATTTGTGATATCACAAATATCGACGAATGGGACGAGACCTGGTTGAGCTGCACTAGAGAAGGCAACGAGTGTTATCACTATGTCGGAGACACGCTAGCTTTCCCAAGGCAGACGAACTTAGAGTGGTTACAATCATCCGGGTTTAAATC